>NW_027286757.1:215000-446881 GCF_022747635.1 Hetaerina americana
CCAGAGTTTCAGGAAAACAGTTTTCAGCTAAAAAAAATTTACCATTAAATTTTATAAAAAATAGCAGCCCTTCCTCAAGTGTATCTTGTTTAACATTTAATCCTCCTAGTTTTGCTTAAAAGTCGATTAAAATTTAGCTAGGATAGCTTGCCAAATTTAAGCAAATTCGGGAGAAAATATTTTGCAGTGAGGGGATTAATGGCAGGGATATTGAGAAAGTGTTATCCAAACTTATTTGTAGCATGGTTCTGTACATTTATTGAAACCTGCTAATTGAAGCGAGTTGATTTGCTGAGATTTAGAGGATTTTGGACAATGGGTGGGGATCGAAAATATAAAATGAATAGATGGGAGAACAAAGAAAATGTTTTGTGATTAACAATGAGCTATCACCCTCTGAAAGTCTCTTTTTAATCTTTTTTGCTGTATTCTCAATTTCAGTTAATATTTTCTCCACTGAATCAACCTTGTTAAAATCCTTACCTCTTCCTTGCACTCTCCTCCCCGATTTCTCTTGATATTGACCAACAAATTCAGATTACCCTACTTTATCCACCTTTCGTCTTTCTCCATGGGATTGCTTCTATGCTCGATGGGATCTTCATCTATATTTTGAAGATGCATGCATGCCTTCAGGAGCAGTACATGATTGATTTGGTGGACCACTTGAATATATCTGATATCCCCTCCCCGGACTACAACCTTGACGTGGTGGAAGGGCTTGTGCCTTCCGATGACCCCTAGAGCTGTGCTGGCGGGAGTAATGATGATTGTTCCTGGTAAGGTCACCCACACCAGATAGGTCGAATGTTTGGAGCCGGACGAAAGGTATTCCACGCAGCGTCTGTTCCTCAGTGAGGCGGCTGCAATGGCGTCTGACCCCAGTGGGGCGGCCAATAAGTGATGGTGTCACGTTAAAAACACTATTGAGGAAGGCAACGGGAAACCACCTCAATTATCATTCCCAAGAACAAAATGATAGACACTACAGAGAATATGAGTCCTGACAACTATGGGACTTGGCCCAGTCGACCATGTGTTAAGCCCGGCAGCAGGAGAGGCAAGGCTTCCGCGGTCGTCAACCCACAAAACCCTTGGGAAAACCGACAGCAGCAGGACAGAAGACGCAGAAGAAGAAGGCCACATTAGTTAGAATGTTAGGACCTGGAATGTTAGGACAATGCTGGGGATAGGAAAATTAGAGAATATAAAGCCAGAGATGGGTAGTGGAAATATAGATATTTTAGATCTAAGCGACCTTCCACTTTGACAGACCCCAAACATATCAAATTGGTGAACGATTTGGTGTGGGTAAATTGTCGTTTAACTGTTAGGGAGATAGCCGAGGAAGTGAACATTAGTTTTGGATCCTGTCAGACAATTTTGATGGACATTTTGAGCATGACGTGCGTCTCATAAAAATTTGCCCCGCGGGTGCTGACTGATGAACAGAGACAAAACGTGTGGACATTTGCCAGGAACTCCTGGATCAGAGCCAATGCCGACCCAGAGTTTCTTAGAACCATCGAAACCGGTGACGAAACCTGGGTACCTGATGTTGAGACAAAGGCCCAGTCTTCTCAGAGAAAATGTCCTCTTTCTCCGCGACCAAAGAAAGCTCGCATATCCCGGTCCAAAGGGAAGGTCATGCTGGTGTGTTTCTTCTATTGGCAAGGGCTGATTCATTACGAATACGTCCCTCAAGGTCAAACCGTCAAAAAAGATGCCTACTTTAAGGTTATGAAGAGGCTGTGGGTTGCAGTGAGCCGAAAGAGGCCGGAGAAACAATGTATGGCGTTTCCGCCACGATAACGTGCCGGGCCACACGGCACTGATCGTGACAGAGTTTTTCGCCAGAACCGGAACTTCCGTGATCCCGCAGCCACCCTACTCTCCAGATGTGGCTCCATCAGACTTTCTTTTGTTTCCAAAGTTAAAATCAACCTTGAAAGGGCACCGATTCGACTCTGTTGCAGACATTAAAATTAATTGTACGGTGGCCCTGGAGAGGATCCCTAAGGTACTTACGAGGCAGGGTTCGAGGGTGGGAAGAAACGTTGGCAAATGTTTGTCCTCACTCAAGGCATGTACTTTGAATACGACAAGTTCGATTAAGCTGTACCTGTCGAAATAAACAAATTATGAAATCAGTATTTCTCTTTTAACCACACCGTGTGCAATGGTTAGGCACAGATCAAAGGATAGTATGATCAATTCGCACAGCTTCCCAGGAGCAGATGTGGACTCTGATCACAATTTAGTAATTATAAAGTGCAGTGTCCGATTCAATAAGATAAGGGAGGGGTGGCGGATTAGGAAATGGAATGTAGAAGAATTAAATGAATTGACAAGGAAGATGTATCAGCAGGCTGCAGAGAAAATCATGAATGAGGGAAAAGAGCGGAGTAATATCAAGTAAATATAGAAATATATCAAAAATGGTATCGAAAACCACAAAAGAAACTACAGGAACTGTTAATGAGAAGAGGACAAGAAAATCATGGATGACGGATTAAATGATTGGAAAGATAGATGAGTGGAGAAAATGGAAGGATGTAAATACAGATATAAGCAGAAGGAAGAACAAAGAGTTAAATAATAAAATGAGATGGGTAACAAATAAAGCAAAAGAAGAATAGAGGAAGATGCAGTGTGAGAATATGAAAAGCCTACAGAGGGAGGGTGAAATTGGTGCGCTATACAGCGAGGTTAAATCACTATTGGGAAGTAAGAAAGGAATTTCTGTGTTAACAGTCAGAGGTCATTCGAGTAACATAATAGTTGAAACAGAAAAGATCCAAGAGAAATGGAAGGAATATAGAGAAGAACTGTATGGTAAAGAACCTTCTATGCTTAAGTTTGTTGACCTGTGTTCTACAGGAAGATAGCTTTGGTTCAAGCATATTCAGCGATGAGATAGATAGGGCTTCAATGGAGATGCAATCAAATAAGGCAGTGGGGGTAGACAGCATTCCTGCGGAACTACTAAAATAGACTGATTCATAGTAGCTATGAGGATGGAATCTGGCCAGAAGACTTTGTGAGATCAGTGTTAGTTCCTATTCTGAAAAAGGTAAAGGCTACATCTACATCTACATAATACCCCGCAAACCGCCGCAAGGGCATGTGGCGGGGGGTGTTAGGTCACCAACCGAAAAAAGGAAAAATTCCACATGCAAAAAAACAACACGGAAAGTTACACCCACAGCAGCGCACACACTCATGCAAAAATCCCTTCATCCAATACTCATGCAAACACATTTACCGCAAAACAACTAAAAACTGCACCCCAGGATGCAGCACGAAAGCCATCCTACAACACGGAAGCCAGGACACAACAAGCAAGAATGTGAAACATCACTACCACATGAACATGCACCACAAAACACTCTACCCCCAGACGAGAGGTTTCTCTCTCTGGCCCTCAACCTGAGCGGACCTGCCTACTGAGCGCTCCTGGTAACCGGTTTGACCCACCAGAGACTACCTGCCTGCCAGCTTGATTCTTGGTGCCTTTGGTTTTAGTGAAGTGCAGTGTAGTGTCAACGTATACGTTGCTTCGTTTATATAGTTTTCGTTTTGTGTATGGTTTGTTAACCGTAGTGTGTGGTAGTAGTAATTTATTTAGTGGATTGTGGTGGTTTTTGTCCTTCGACTCTGATTGGTGACCGGTGAGTGCTTTCCTTTTTCTTACTATCTTTTTTTGGTCCTCGGAAAACCAGACCTTACTCAAGCATCGTTTTTTCCACTTAGGTTTCATATTCAATTCCAAATCGTAACTTATTGTTTGAGCTAAATTTAGCTAACCCCTTTTAGAAATTTTACCATAGTGTATACAGGTTAGCTTTTGTTGGGAACTCGGTAGTTAAATTAGGATGGCTTCATCCAGGTCCCCTGTTGCCATGCTCGAAGGCACTGGCGAATGCGCGGCTTTAAGGGCCCGTATCATCATGCTGGAGAGAATGGTGCGGGAGCTTCGATCGGAGATCGCCGGCCGGAGGGCTCCCCTCAGGAGAGATGGTGCTCAGGGTGGGAATACGAAAACCCGCCACGCCCATAGGGGTGCACGGATTCGTCCGAATGCAACACGTGGCTGGGCGATTAGAGACCTACCCCGTGTCCCATCTCTCAACGAGGGAGTGTCTCACGTCCGTAGGTCGGACGATTGGAGGGTCGTCTCTCGGGGCAAGGGGAAGGTAACGCTGCGGCGAGGATTGGACTCTGCGGAGGCAGATACCATCCCCGTCTCCAACAGGTACCAGGTGCTGTCGGATGACAGCACCACCGTACCTGCAGCCCCTACCCCTACTCCGAGGGCACTGCCTAGGGTAAGGCATCAGCGGTCGGGGAGGGAGGGAACCGTTATATTAGGTAGTTCAAATGTCCGGTGTATAATGAATCCGCTGCGCCGCAGAGTCCAACAGGAGGGAGGTGTTGGATTCTTGTCGTCCTGGTGTATACCAGGCGGCGGGGTACCCCAGGCGACGCTGGCGGTGAAGGCGGCCGTCAGTAATACGGGCTGCTCCAAGCTACGCATTGTGGCTAATGTCGGGACAAACGACGCCTCGGAACGTGGATCTGAAGAGATCTTGCGCTCCTTTAAGGAGATGCACTCGGAGGTGAAACGAGTCGAGGCAGAGTTGAAGGTCCCAATTAAATTAAGTATATGTAGTATTGTGCCGCGTTCAGACCGCGGAAGGCTCGTTTGGAGCCGCATTGAGGGTTTAAATGAGAGATTGCTGGGATTTTGCCGGGGAATCGGAGCGGACTTCGTTGATCTGAGGCCCGTCCTCTCATCGTGTCGGGTACCCCTTAATCGCTCCGGGGTCCATTATACTGCCGAGGCATCGCAGTTGGTAGCGCGTAGGTTACACGAACACGTGTCGAGGGTTTAGCATAGCTGGTAGGCAAGAGCGTAGGTCATATATTGGGAAAAATAAAGTAGAATCCAGCGCTTTTTGTCAATTGAGTTCAGGTAATGCCTCTCAAATCCCCAAAAAAATTGAACAAACAAACACTTGCGTTAAAACAACATATAACCCACGTAAATTAAATAAAATTGGTGCCTCTACATACATAACAGATAGCAATGCAAGTGAATGTAATTCTTTTGTCTCTGTTCACCACGAATCGTCTCAAAACAGTTTTGTTAGCGTACATAAAACCGAAAAACAAGAAGTTATTAGCCATATTAAAATTATAACATTAAACTGCCGTAGCATTAGAAACAAAATATCGGATATTGAACACATTTTTGTCAGTACAAACGCAGACATAGTAGTTGGAACGGAAAGTTGGCTCGGAGATATAGCAAACAATGAGGTTTTTCCAAACGGATTCACAATTTACAGAAGGGACAGACCAAATAGGTTGGGTGGGGGAGTATTCATTGCAGTAAAGTCACATCTTAGTAGCCAACGATATGAATGCGACGTAGATGACATAGAAAGCGTTTGGTGCAACATTAAGGACTACAACGGCAGAAGCCTATTCGTGTGGTCATTTTATAGAGCCCCAGATTCTAACACAGATGTCCTACACAAGCTCGACGAACAAATATCCACCCTCAGCAGCAAACATAGCAACAGTATTACTATAATCGCTGGTGACACAAATCTACCGTCAATTGACTGGGAACACTACTGCGTAGGAAAATCTGCGATAAACAGAGACTCATGCCAAGAACTCCTTCATATATTCACAAAACACTCCTTAGAACAAATTGTTAAATCACAAACACGGGGCCAAAGCATACTAGACATCTTTGCGGCATCTAAGCCCGAAATCATTAATAACATTGAAATAATAACGCGGAATCAGTGACCATAAGGCTATTCTTGTAGAGTTAAAAACTAAGTTGGTCAAAATAAACAAAGAAAAGCGTAAAATATACCTATACAACAAGGCAAATTTTAACGGACTAAGAGAATATTTACACATAAAAATACCAGAATACAAGACAAAAACACTGACAACAAATACAGAGAACACTTGGAATTATTTCTTAAATATTTTACGCGAAGGAATGAAGACGTACATCCCGTCCAAACTCAAATGCGACAGTAAGGAACCTAGATGGTACAACGGGGAAGTCAGATCGGCATTAAGAAGGCAAAGAAAGCTACAGTCAAATTTCAAAAAGAGTTTAAAAAGTGACGATATAAGTTATGTGAATACAACCAAACAGCTACTAAAAGAATGTCGTAGTAAGACGAAAAGTATTATGCGCACAGCACTACACTCTTTTAAATCTAAAATGCTAAGCGAATATCTTGAGGAAAATCCAAAGTTATTCTGGTCCTATGTTAGGGAAATACAGGGTAAACGTCCCACTGTTCACTCTTTGAAGACGGAAAATGGAGAAATCATTACAGATAGCGTGAAAAAGGCAAATATTTTAAACCATTTTTTCCAGAGCGTCTACAACAAAAACAAACCCACCAAACGATCCTCCACACCCACCCGGGGAACACATGAGCGATCTTACACTGACCAAGCAGGGAATAGTACATCTGCTCCGTAGTATCAAAGCACACAAGGCACCTGGTCCGGAAGAAATACCTGCTAGAATATTAAAGGAGTTAGCTGAAGACATTGCCCCATTTTTACATATTGTTTTTCTAAAATCGATAGAAGGCTCAGTGCCTCGCGACTGGAAGCTAGCCCATATAACTCCCATCTAGAAAGGCGGCGATAGGGATAAACCAACCAATTACCGACCCATTCCTTTAACATCGATCTCTTGTAAAATATTGGAACACATTATTGTCACTAACATTATGAGATTTCTTGATAGTAGGAAAATACTAATCCACAACCAGCACGGATTTAGGAAAAGCAGATCTTGCGAAACACAACTTGGTCTCTTCATTCACGATATACTTAGATCGGGAGAAAACAAAACACAAGCCGATGTAGTATTCCTGGATTTCAAAAAAGCTTTCGACAAAGTCCCACACAATAAATTGTTACATAAACTTAAATACTATGGGATCAATGAGAAAATAATTAATTGGATTAGAGACTTCTTGTCAAACCGCAAACAAATATTAGTCATAGATGGGTTGTGCTCAACGGAGAGAGATGTTACTTCGGGCGTCCCCCAGGGAAGTGTAATAGGGCCTCTTCTGTTCTTAATATACATAAATGACTTAAGCACACACATTAGTAGCAATCTAAGGTTATTTGCTGACGACACGGTGATATACAGGGAAATAAGAAGCCAACTAGATCGCGAGCTACTCTCTAGAGACTTAGACAATATCTCGGAATGGTGCAATAAATGGGGAATAACACTTAATATAGATAAATGTGCAGTTTTGAAATTTTGGAATAAAGGAAGCGAGGAACAGGATATAAACTACAAAATAGAGGGATCAGTATGGACTACGGCAAATCAAGTTAAATATTTGGGGGTTGTTCTAACACCACGCCTTTCATGGGGAGAACATACCAGGACAATATGCGGATCAGCTTTAAAGAAACTTGGCTTCATAAAACGGGTGGTGGGGAAATGTAATGAAAAATTTAAAGAGAGGTGTTATTTTGCTCTAGCTAGACCTCATTTGGAATATGCCGCAAGTATTTGGGATCCGTGGGAGAAAATTTGGCAAAAAGAATTAGATAAAGTCCAGAGAAAATCCGCTAGATTCGTTAAAAATTGTTATGATAAAAACACAAGTGTGACAGGTCTCTAAGGGGATTTAGGCTGGGAACCACTTGAAGTGCGGAGAGAACAAGCGAGGCTAAGAAAGGTTCAGAACAAACGAGTTTAACTATGACACTGAAGGATAAGGGGGATCGAGATGGTGCGGGGGCTAACGTACTGGCTTCCCACCCTGAGGGCGCGGGTTCAAATCCCGGCGGTGTTGAATATTTTTCAGAGGTATCTCGATCCCTACTTGAGGTGCTTTGTGGAGGGCACTTTGAGTGAGTACGCCGTCCGTCGGATGGGACGTTAAACTGCGGACCCCTTGGCGCCTTTCGTAAAGAGTAGGCTAATGCCGACGCCGGGTTTCTCTCCACCCTTCATCCTTTCCTGTCCATCCCCTATGGCGCAAATGACCTTAGCTGTCGGTCGCCTCCCCTCAAAACTACTACGACACTGAAGGAATTATAATGGCCCCACACTACTTAGGTAGATCAGACCACAAAGATAAACTAAGGGAGATAGATTCCAAGACAGATAGGTACAAATACTCATTCTTTCCCCGAACAATCAGAAATCATAATAGCAAGAAACCGAAGTCACTTTAAAAATATTAAAAACGTTGAATTTACAAGTCGGAACAAAATTAAACACTATAGAGATGTTAGGTATACTTTCAGGTGCATGTGTATGTAAGGTGTAGATTGAGTGTTTGCATGTGTGTGGGGTGTAAGTGTTCATGCATGAATGTATGCAATGTTTTTTTTATACATGATTTTGTGGTTATTGCATGCGGTTTTCTTTTTCTTTTCTAAATTACGGGTGGTGTCCTAACACCCCCCGCCATACGCCCTTGCGGCGACTTGCGGGGTATTAAGTAGATGTAGATGTAGATGAGGCTGTAAAAGGCAAGGAATGCGACCCAACGTTGCAGGTAGCAGGAATTTCCCCCCGCTGAGAGGGACGAGGGACTGAAAGGGAAACTTAAAAACAGATGAACAGAACACGAATGAGGTCATTCGGAAAGAATGGGTTATTATAACTAAAAACCTAAGGTTAGTGGAAGAGCATGCCTTTAGGTAGAACAAATTATTTTTTAGACGCTGAGGGTGGCAAATGGAATTTTTGCTATCTATAACCCTGCAGTTGCTATCCCGTATTGTCCGTGGGAAGAAGGAGTCCTTGAGTCGGCTAGTTCTGGCATCTATTTCCCGAATTTTATATGCATGATCCAAGCGACCAATGTATGTAGGAGTACGAATAATTTGCGAGACCTCGGTGCTGAAACATGCGGATCTAAATTTATTTAATAATTTCAATCTTGCATTGAATCGTCTCTCTTCCAATGATTCCCTGCCCAAATCCATAAGCATTTCGGCGACGCTTTGCGTTTTATCGTAGGAATTTTTTGCAAAACGGGCTGCCCGGCGTTGAACCTTCTCAATTTCCCGAATGAGACCTTTTTCAATCGGATCCCACACGCTGCATGCGTATTCTAAATGAGGCCTTACAAGAGCGTGGTAACAACGTTCTTTGACCTTCGAGTCACTTTTTCCGACAATGCGTCTAATGAATCCCAATTTTTTAGATGCTTGACCGCAGACTTTACGTATGTGAGTCCCCCAAGTTAAGTATTTTGTGAATGTGACACCTTGGTATTTTACCGTATCACCTACTGCTAGGTCACCTCCAGCTAATTTATAAGCAGATCCGGTTGATCTTTTAAAGAAATTTACCACCGAACATTTATTATAATTTAGTGTCAATCCCCAGTTAGAACACCATTTAGTAATGCAATCTAAATCCTGCGCTAGAATAAAACGATCTTCATCCCCAGATATCTCCCGATAGATCGCCGTGTCATCCGCGAGCATCCTAATTTTACTTTTCACTTCGCGGTTCAAATCGTTAACAAAAATCAAGAAAAGCAACGGGCCGATTACACTTCCCTGAGGTACCCCCGACGTGACTCGAACGCTGTCGGAACTAGCGCCATCAAGGACTACCCTCTGTTCCCGCTCTGAAAGAAAATCTTTAACCCAACTTTTGGCGCCCTTGTTTATACCCGCGACCTTTAATTTATAAATGAGTTTACCATGTGGGACCTTATCAAATGCCTTTTGAAAATCTAAGAAGATGGCATCCACTTGCCTACCTCTCTCACCCGATAAAAGTAAATCATGTGTAAATAATCCTAATTGGGTTTCGCAAGAGCGGGTTTTCCTGAATCCGTGTTGATTGCCACTTAAAAAGTTAATGTTATCAAGGTGTCTCATTATTGAACTGACAATTATGTGCTCTAAGATTTTGCAACAGATAGAAGTGAGAGATATAGGTCTGTAATTACTGGGGTCCTCCCTGTCACCTCTTTTAAAAATAGGTGTTATTTGCGCGGTTTTCCAAATCATAGGTACTTTGCACTCTGTGAGAGATTTGTTAAATATGAATTCAAGGTACGGGGCAATGTTTGGAGCTAAATGTTTTATTACCCTAGCTGGTATATTTTCGGGACCCGGGGATTTGTTGGGTTTAATCTCCTTAAGCAATTTTAGAATTCCTTGTTGGTCCACTGTTATTTTTTCCATGGGTAGTGTATGTATTGATTCTTGGAGATATGCGGTGGCAACATCATTCGAGAAAACGCTTCGGAAGAATGAATTTAGGATGTTAGCTTTACCATCGCTGTCTGTATGAATTATATTGCTACAATCCCTTAAGCAAGCCACGGTTTGTTTACTCCCGTTTACTTCCCTAACATATGACCAGAAAGTTTTGGGGTCAGTGTCCAAGTGCTCGCAAAGTACTTTGCGTTTAAAGTCCAGTAAGGCGCTACGTAATTGTGTTTTGGTTTAAATTTTAGAGGATCTATATGTGTCCCACAATTGTTTATTCTCAGGGGATGATGTGTTCACGCGTGCCCTCTTTACCCTAGGGTGTAGCATTCTCTGCTTTCGAAGGGCTTTTATAACGTCTTTATTGTACCACCTGGGATTGCGATTTGCTTTAACGTATTTTATAGGTATGAAATCTACGATTCCTTTTTGCATGATATTGACAAATTCTGTCCAAGTTTCTTCCACGTTGACATGAATTAAGCGGGTTTTGAACTCGGGTAGTGAAGAGTTTAATTGATTGGCAAAAGAGACTACATCATATGAGGACTATAGAACAATATGTTTGATTTCGTACGCAGCTTAAGTTTTTCTCAGGGACGTCAACAAAAGAATAGAGATTAGGGCAAATGATTACTCAGGGGATGATCTGTTTGGATTTTGGAAGGGAAGAGGTATTCGTTATGCCATTGCAGTAATGAGATTATTAATTGAGAGGAATATATCTTAGCTTACACAATCTCTCCTCCAGGTACTCGTAATTAACACAGGCTTGGTTGATTAAAAACTGATTTAAAAACCGGTCCCGTCTTATCAAGTTCTTGTTTTTGGCCGAATAAAACATGGCGTAGCTATTTTTATCTGTTTTTATCTGTCATTGCCGCTCTACCTAACATTCTGGGAAGCCACAACTGCATTCTTACTGCGCTTGTATATTATCTTCTTATTTAAATACCAATTTCTTGTTGCATTTTTCAATCAAGTAAAGTATGCGTAAATTATTTGCCCTCCCATCATTATTCCTAAGTCAAATTGTCTCTCGGATTTTTGCTTTCTCTGAATATGTCTCCCTTAATAACTTATAATCTGTAATACAAAATCCACATATATGTGAACAAATGGTTGGCTCAAAATCAATAAGTACTAGATAAAGATGCTTGTTAGTTGCATCCGAGAGCCAGAGGCCGAGGGAGCGAGGTCGGAGTGACCGTCCCTCGTGACAGAACGGGGAGGTTGTGCCCTGGGATGGGATAGGGGAGGCCAACGTGAGTGCATTGCTCTATTCTTCCGCGGCGCCGATTCGACCTTCGGCCATTACGAGGAGGTTCTCCTCCGAGAACCTTCAACCCTCCTCCCCGGGAGTACAATCTCCTTGGTTGAACTGGGCGGGCGTGCCGGCAAGGAGCTCCGTAGTGTCGATCCGAGCGGCAGCGAACAAGTTAGTCTTTTAAAACTGTGTTTTCAAAGTAAATAGTGAAGGGATATAAAGTTTTGTGTCTTTGTTAAGTGCCCGAATGTTCTGTTCTTTAACAGAAGAGTAGTGGTAGCTAAAAAGACAAACAATGTTGTAGTTGATTTTTCAAGATACCTCTAAAAAACCGGATTTTACCGAAGTACTCGGGAACCGGTTCAGTGAGCTTAATTATATTTAAGAGTTAGAATGGTGTTTTAAAAGTTAACCTGTGTTGTGAATTTGGTGGCGATCAGACGACCTTTAAGGTGAACCGGAACACGTGGCCACAGACCAGAAGTGACGATAACTTCCGAACGGCTGACTATATGACAGCCAAACTCAGCGTACTAATTGTAAGTATTAGTGTTAACTACCGTAGTGAATTAAGTGAAGATTGGACGACTTTAAGAGCGGAAATAGCCGATTCCTCCGTAACGGCGGGCGATATACTTGTACATGACGCATTTGGGAGACACTAACCAGATATCTTTGCGTGTGTTTTAATTAGTGAAGTGAGAATTTAATTGTGACCTGCTGACCTGAGTGTGACCTCAGTATGCATGTTTAGTATGAGCCCAGGCCAAAACAACATATGAAATTAGAGTGAGCATGCAATTATTGAACATGGCTTCGGAAAACGGCCCGGGTGAGGACCTTTCCTCTATCAAACTTAAAATTGAAACTAAGGTAAACGAGCTCAAACAAATGATAGCAAATGAAAGAATCGCCAAGGGTAAAAAAGGGGACTTATGAGCTGTGTTGGTGCTCTCTTCGGCTGTTTTGACAGTGTGGCCACATTAGTGAATAACATTCTGATAGCTAAAGCGACAACCGACGAAATCCTTGGGAAAACACATATCATCAGAAGCGAAATACGCGAAGAAATCGCAAAAATACCGACACAAGCAAGGAAAGAAGCATCATTCTACGAAATAGTATCAGCTCGAAAGCTGGATTCGAAGGGTACTAAGGTAGAACTTCCCAGCAGAAAGCGAATAATTACGAAATAATCAAAGAGCGTTCTAATATTCTCACCCGACGATTGTAAAAAGATCGAGACCAGCGAAGACACAAAGAAGGAACTTATAAACCTAGTAGATCCGAAAGAGAAGGGAATAAAAATTCTAAGAAGAGCAAGAATAAGGAATAGAGGTATTAAGGTAGAATCAAACGACTCTGATTTGGAGGAAAAACTAAAAAGCTGCGACTGTTTCCGATAGAGAGAACTGATAATGGAAAAAGAGGAAAGGAATAAGCCGCGTCTCCTTATAACGGGAGTCAAAGAGACACTTAAGGAAGAAGAAGTACTTAAGTGTATCAAACTGCAGAATGACCTATCTGAAGAAAGCGAGGTAGCTCTAAGGTATAAATTTGGTAAAAGAGAAGCCACAAGAGTAAACTGGGTGTTAGAAGTTGACGCCAGGGCCAGGAAAAGACTACTGACAAAAAAAGAGTGTATAAAGGCTATGAATCACACCAAGTCCACGACCACCTTACAATTCTGCAATGCTATATTTGCCAGAAATTTGGACAATTAGCAAAAGAATGTAAGAGTGATAAGAGTACCTGCAGTCATTGCTCTGGGGAACATGACTCGAGGCAATGCAATGAAAAAGGAAGCAGTACAAATTGTATAAATTGTGTGGAAGCTGGAAACGGGAAATTTGACCACAATTCCCATGACAACAAATGCCCTATCATTCAGAGTAAGTTGGAGTGGCTAGTCGGTACGATAGACTATGGAGAATAATCAACATATTCTCAAAATAGGGCAAATAAACACCCAACGAGCCAAAGCGCCCACATTAGAACTGAGGGAGAGAGAACATCATCAGACCGGGAGAGCAAAAGACCTGGAAAATACGAGGGATGGGAATGCGGGCAAGAAGCATCCCAAGTACCTTGCTTGTGCTTGTTACCACGCTCTTGTAAGGCCTCATTTAGAATACGCATGCAGCGTGTGGGATCCGAGTGAAAAAGGTCTCATTCGGGAAATTGAGAAGGTTCAACGCCGGGCAGCCCGTTTTGTAAAAAATTCCTACGATAAAACGAAAAGCGTCGCCGAAATGCTTATGGATTTGGGGTGGGAATCATTGGAAGAGAGACGATTCAATGCAAGATTGAAATTATTAAATAAATTTAGATCCGCATGTTTCAGCACCGAGGTCTCGCAAATTATTCGTACTCCTACATACATTGGTCGCTTGGATCATGCATATAAAATTCGGGAAATAGATGCCAGAACTAGCCGACTCAAGGACTCCTTCTTCCCACGGACAATACGGGATAGCAACTGCAGGGTTATAGATAGCAAAAATTCCACTTGCCACCCTCAGCGTCTAAAAAATAATTAGTTGTATTTAAATGCATTTTCTTCCACTAACCCATTGTTTCCGAATGACCTCATTCGTGTTCTGTTCATCTGTTTTTAAGTTTCCCTTTCAATCCCTCGTCCCTCTCCGCGGGGGGAAATTCCTGCTACCTGCAACGTTGGGTCGCATTTCCTGCCTTTTACAGACTCTTGGGGATAGAGTGTTTCGTGGTGCATTTTCATGTGGTGTTTGAATTTCTTGCTTGTTTTGTCCTGGCTTGCGTGTTGTTGGATGGCTTTCGTGCTGCATCATGAGGTGCAGTTTTTTAGTTGTTTTGCGGTATATGTGTTTGCATGAGTATTGGATAAAGGGATTTTTGCATGAGTGTGTGCGCTGCTGTGGGTGTAATTTTCCGTGTTGTTTTTTTGCATGTGGTATTTTTCCTTTTTACGGTTGGTGACCTAACACCCCCCGCCACACGCCCTTGCGGCGGCTTGCGGGGTATTATGTAGATGTAGATGAAGTAATCCAGCAAATAAGGTTTTCGCCAGCATTATCTTATTTAACAACAGCCTAGACGTTCTTGAGTTAACACCTTACCGCGACGACTACCATGCAGTCGCTGTGATAACGTCAGGGAAAAGCTCAATAATAATAATAAGTGCATATTTTCCTCCGAGTAGGTGTATCAAACCGTTCAAAGAATACATAAGAAAAATCGAAGTCATAAAATCTTACTATGTACAGATAGTAATGCCAAAAGTGAAACCTGGTTTCATAGGTTTACGGACTCAAGAGGAAGATTAATTGAAGAACTAGTCCTAGCTGAAGACCTTTACATTACTAACTGTATCGGAGAACCGTTTACCTTCTCCAGTCCGAATGGCAAATCCAACAGACCTGACCATCGGTAAAGCCAAATCATCCGAAACATCACCAACTGGAAAGTCCAGCCAGGGAAGATTACCGGTGACCACCAATTGATTACCTTCGACATTAAAGAAGCTAGTTACAGGGATACACCCACAATGAGATATATACTGAGAAATGCCGATTGGGAAAAATCTGAGGAAACCTTCCTGAACGAACTAGTAGCCTCGGAAGGGAATACTCCATGGACACCAACAATGGAGCAAATAGATCTCAATATAGCAAGACTAACTAAAGCTATAAAAAACTCCATGAAAACAAGTATTCCAGTAAGATATTACAGAGGCAAAACTCATCCTTGGTGGAATGATGGCCTAAACAACCTCAAAAAGCAAGTCCACAAACTGAGAACCATCTTCCAAAAGAGTCGAAACGAGGACAGAGGAATCCATTGTCTGAGATACCTAGCAAAGCTAAGGATATATGAGGAACGTATTAAAAAATCCAAAGAAAATGCTTGGAGAAAGTTTGCTAGACAAAACTTTGGAGACAACTCCTGGGGCTTTATCTACAAGTTTTTCTGACATAAACTGAAACTCCCAACAATACCAGGGACTAGACGAAATGACAAGGGAGAGGTAATGCTGATTGAAGAATGGATGGACAAAATGTTGGACACCCTTCTACCTGATGATGATCAATCAGATAATTGTTACCACAAGTATACCAGGAGAATGTACAATGAACCGCTTGAGAAAAGCACCGCAAGGCTCTTCTCAGACGAGGAAGTCAGTGAAGCCATCTACCTGATAAGAGATGGCAAAGCTCCCGGCCACGACCAGATTCCGGGTACTGTAATAAGAAAACTGTGACAGCCTATCTCAGGAGAGCTAACCAATATCATTAATGATTGTATAGTCCTCTCATACTTTCTGAACACCTGGAAACTTGGGAAGCTACACGCTATTGTAAAGGATAAGCATAAGGACCCAGCGAACGCTGAAGCGTTCCGACCAATCACTCTCCTCCCAGAGCTGGGAAAGTTAATGGAGAGACTAATTAAAAAGAGAATTATAGAAGAGACTGGGGAATGCCAGATCTACCACCCCAAGCAATACGGGTTTACTCCAGGGAGAAGCACAATTGATGCCATGACTTAACTGGTGAGACTAACTACCAACAATTGCAAATACACCGTGGTGGTTTTTATAGATTTAAAAGGCGCTTTTGATTCTGTCTGGCGGCCATCCATAATTAAAGAACTAAAATATATAAGGGTCTCAAACAATCTAATAAAATTAGTCAAAAATTATTTTACCAACCGCGTGATAGAATACTCCAGCAAACACCTCAAGTTCTCTAAAGTAGCCACAAAGGGGTACCCACAGGGTTCGGTTCTTGGCTCAACCTTGTGGAACCTCTTAACCAATTTGCTTTTAAGAGAAGAACTCCCGGATAGGTGTGATATTATCGCATATGCCGATGACATTGCTGTAACTATCCCTGGAAACAGCAGAAAAGGGCTGGAAATGTGGGCGGAAAAAAACTCTACTTATCCTAGAAACCTGGGCAAAAAGTAACAAACTGAAGTTATCCATAAAAAAAGCCAATACATGACCCTAGGAGCAAGTATATTAAGAAACCCGGCATGTAAAATCAATGGGAAACAGCTAAAGAGAACGAAGACCTTTAAATACCTCGGTAACACATAGATGATAAACTTACCTTCCAATCTCACGTGAACTATACTTGCTCGAAGGTTAAAACTATCTTTGGTGCCACAAGAAGGCTTTGCTGTTTTACATATGGCCTCAAACCAATGGAAAACATTTATGAGGGAGTAATAATACCCATAGTCACTTATAGGTGCAAAATTTGGTCCCACAGAGTCAATCTCGCAAGATTCGAGAGAAAGCTAAAGGAGACTGCTTGATAGCAATGTGCAACAGCTATTCCACTAGTGGCTGCAACTCCACCTCTAAAATACCGAATTTGGGAAAGAATTGCTCTAAACAAATGGAGGAAAAAATTACACATAGAGTATTTTAACCTCTCGTAAGATGCAGAAAATGCAGTACAAATATCAAAATTAAAAAGACTTCTGAGAGAGGAAACACACAGAGAATGGAACGATGAGTGGAACAGAACAGAAAAGGGAAGGAAAACGCACCGTATATTTCTGAACATAGATGACTAGATAAAATTAAATATTAAACACTCCTCAGCAAGCACACAAGTGTTAACTGGACATGGGAACTTCAACTCCTACTTACACTTCATAGGGAAATGTTTTACCCCTCTGTGTAACTGTGGAAAAGAAGACAGCAGAACTTAGAGTGGAGGACTGTGTGGAGGACTGTGTGGAGGAATGAGACAGAGCGACAACTCTTATAGAACAGTAGGGAAGAGAAGCTAACAAGCATTAGAAAAATGATTACATTCTGCCTAAAGGACAACAATAAGCTGCTTTGAAAATTTGCAATAAGAAAACCGGCAAATACTGAACCACAACAAGTGAACTAACTGGAAAATATTTTGTGTAAAATGTAGCAATGTATTCTCCTATTTGTCAATTGAGTGATTTCTTTTCCTAGAATTGTTTATCATAGTTTAACTCCTAACATATATAAGCACCTGTAGATGTTAAAATTTTAGAATAACTTATGTTATTTCCTTATGTCTGATTATTGTTTATAAAAAGGGGAACTAAGATTCAAAGGAATCCCCAACTAACTGTGAAGTAAAATAAAAGTGGACCCAGGAAACCATTGGTCAAATGGGTCCAAAAATTAAAATTAAAAATTTAACCCTCCTCCCTGGCCCTGGCTCCATCCTTGCCTTCGGAATACTTCCCTACCCCTGTGTGCCCCCCTCTTTTCTCGACCTTGGTTCACCTTCTCACACACACCCCCTCATCATTCCTAAAATCCTTAAAAATAGAAATCAGAGAATAATTTTATTGAGATTTATTTTGGTAATATTTTATAAATACTCTAAATACATCTAATTTATCTACATTACTGCCATTTTAAAACTTACATGAAATTTTAAGTTCTGGCTACCATGATCCAGTTCTTTGTTTACATTATCATTTTGCTATTTTACCAAAAATAAAAGTTAATCGGCTGAATTTTTACGTATGTCTTATCAAGGATTTTTACTTTATTTCACAAACGTCCATACACACCTCTTGGTTCCATAATTTGCAATGCTCTTATTTCCCAATTTTCTATTTTGATCCATAACCTTAATCTTTCTAAGAATATTTTGCATATTTGTCTATATGCCATTCACCCGGTCAGTAATTGCCATTTGGAAGGTAAATGTATTCTTTTAAGAATTTTAGGAGGGGGGAATGGAAGAGTAATATTATTTTGCTGGCCACCTCAAATCTGTCAGACTGAAGTTATTGCTAAATTTCAAGATAATCACTAAAAGTCTCCAATATCTTTCCACCCCCACCCCAACCAAAGGGAGTGATGACCATCGATCGTCCCTTAAATAAGGTCAAACCTTATGCAGGCAAAAACCGCCCTCATTAAATGAAGAACACAATATGTTTTTTCCTCTGTTCTTTCTAAGAATGGTGGAGAGATACATTGTGTTCTTCATTTATTGAACATAAACTTCCACAAATTTGAGCAAGAAACCATCGAATATATACATAACCCCCTCCCCGGACTACAAACTTGACGTGGTGGAAGGGCTTTTGCGTTCCCATGACTCCTAGAGCTGTGCTGGCGGGAGTAATAATAATTGCTCCTGGTAGGGTCACCCATGCCAGATAGGTCGAAGGTTAGGAGCCAGACGAAAGGTAGTCCACACAGCATCTGTTCCTCAGTTAGGTGGCTGAAATGGCGTCTGACCCCAGTGGGGCGGCCAGTAAGTGATGGTGTCACTTTAAAAACACTATTGAGGAAAGCAATGGGAAACCACCTCTATTATCATTCCCAGATTTAAATAATGGACAGAACAGAAATTTTGTGTCCTGGAAACTACAGGGCTCAGTCCAATCTGCTGTGTGTTGTGCCCAGCAGCGGGGAAGGCAAGGCTTCCACCGTCGTCATCCCATGAAACCCTTGCAAGGGAAAACCAGCAGCAGCAGGACAGAAGACGCAGGAGAAGATGACCAAATTTCACTAGAGTAGGAACGGGGAATGTTAAGACAATGATGAGGACAGGGAAAATAGAGAATGTTAAGCGACAGATGGAAAGGGGAAATATACGAGGGTCATCCGGAAAGTAGTATCCGTTCGTGAAATAAAGACACAAAAGTAAATATTAACAAACATAAAAAATTTTATTTGAAAGAGGATACTTTAAACTACTTCTCAACATAATCTCCAAGCAAATTAAGGCATTTGTCATAACGTGTGACAAGTTTCTGTATTCCTGCTGCATAGTCCTTCGCCGCCAGCTCATTGAGATACAGGGTCACTCCTTCTTTAAGTTCTTCATCGCTGTCAAATCTTTTTCCTGCCAAAAAGTCTTTAAGCTTTGTAAAGAGATGAAAATCTGAAGGGGCCAAGTCCTGGCTATACGGTGGATGGCCGATCGTTCCTCACGAATTCGTCAACTGAGCTCACCAGTTGGTCTGTAATGACAGACGGTCTCTCCGAACGCTCATCGTCGTGTGTGTTCCCCCTCCCCATGTTGAAGTTGCGACACCACCGCCGAACAGACGACTCGTCCATTACATTGTCTCCATACACCTCCTTTAATTGGCGATGAATATCACATGGGCGAACGTTTCTTGCATTGAGGAATTTAATCACTGCCCTCACTTCACAACTGGCGGCGTTCTCAATTTTTTTAAACATTGTAAACAATCACAGAAACAACACAGGCAATGCTAGCGTCACGCAACTTGGCTCAGAGAAGGCAGACAAGCCACTGAAGCTATCTGACCTCGTCCAGCGGCTACTCGCGTCGTCAGCACTTCATGCGGCACGAACGGGTACTACTTTCCGGATGACCCTCGTAGATATTTTAGGTCTATGCGCGGTGAGATGGAAAGATAGCGGGAATTACTGGAGTGATAATTATAGAATTATATTCACCGGCGGGGACGAGAGCCAACGAGGGGTTGCCATAGTATTAAATGAAGAGGTAGGAAGAAGCGTAGTCAACACAGAGCAGGTAACGGATAGGTTATTACTAGTAGAGATAAAAGCAGAACCAACAAACTTGGTTATTATTCAGGTATACATGCAACCGAGCAACCATAAGGAAGAAGAGGTCGATAGGATATACGATTAGTTAGAGGACATGATCGCGTGTGTTCCTTCAGGGAAACATTTGATAGTGATGGGGGATTGGAATGTTATGGTAGGAGAAGGAAGAGATGGTGATGAGGTCGGGGACTATGGTTTAGGCACAAGGAATGACAGCGGGGAGAAAGCAGTTGAGTTCTGCAGGAGACAGGGGTTAGTCATCACCAACACTTGGTTTAGACACCACAAAAGACGCATGTATATATGGAAAATGCCAGGTGACTTAGAAAGGTATCAGCTGGATAATATCATGGTCATACACAGGTTTCGGAACAGTGTGATAAATTCGCACAGCTTCCCGGGAGCGGATGCGGACTCTGACCACAATTTAGTTGTTATGAAATGTAGCGTCCGTTTCAAAAAGATAAGGCAGGGGCGGCGAGTCAGAAAATGGAATGTAGAAGCATTAAATGGTTTGAAAAGGAAGGAATACAAACAGGCGGTCGAGGAAATCATGGAGGATGGTAAAGGGCTTAGTACTATCGAAGAAAAATTGGAAAGTATTAAGAAAGGGTTGTCTAAAGCCGCAAAAGACACTATTGGAAACGTTAACGCTAATAGGACTAGGAAACCATGGATCACGGATGAGAAGATTACAAAGATGGATGAGCGGCGGAAATGGAAGAATGTAAATACAGAATCAGGCAAAATAAAGTACAAAGAATTAAACAATAAATTGAGGCGGGCAACAAAAAAAGCAAAAGAAGCATGATGGAAGGCGCAGTGCGAGGATATGGAAAGCCTACAGAGGAAAGGTGAAATCGGTGCGCTGTCCAGCAAGGTTAAAGCTTTATCGGGAAGTAAGAAAGGGAGATCTATACTAACAGTTAGAGATAAGGCGGGTAAGGTAATAGTTCACGCAGGAAAGATCCAAGAGAGATGGAAGGAGTACATAGAAGAAGTGAATAGTAAAGAACTTCGACCAAAAAGTTAGACATTGAAAAGTAACATGACGTAGAGGAAGATAGCTTAGGTCAAGGAATACTAGACAATCAGATGGAAAGGGCATTAAGGGAGATGAAACTAAATAAGGCCGTGGGGGTGGATAACATTCCCGCGGAACTATTGAAATGTTTAGGAAAGTTTAGGAGGAAGAGACTATATGGGGTGATTCGGAGTATTTATGAGGAAGGAATCTGGCAGGAAGACTTTGTGAGATCAGTTTTAGTTCCTATTCCAAAAAAAGGTAAAGGCTACAGGACATGTGAGGACTACAGGATGATAGGATTGATATCCCATGAAGCTAAAGTTGTTCTCAGGATCATAAACAAAAGGATAGAGAGTAGGGCAAATGATTACTCAGGGGATGATCAGTTTGGGTTTAGGAAGGGGAGAGGTACGCGTGATGTCATTGCAGTAATGAGATTATTAATTGAGAGGAATATAGAACACAACCAGGATCTATTTGCCTGTTTCGTAGATTTCGAAAAAGCGTTTGATAGAGTGAATTTGGAAAAACTAATGAGTATATTGCAGAAAATAGGAATAGATTGGAGGGAGGGGAGGCTGGCCCGCAGCCTGTGCATATCGCGGACTGCTCAGGTGCGGGTGGGGAGTGGGGGGTTCAGATGTGCAGTGTTAGGAAGAGGTGTGGGACAGGGTTGCCCATTATCGCCATTGCTGTTCAACCTGTATGCAGAGAAGGTGATTGGGGAGGCATGGAAGGAGCTGGAGGTGGGAATGAGGGTGGGCGGGGAATTCGTGGAATAAGTTGGGTTTGCTGATGACCAAGCTTTGGTTTGTCAGTCAGCCAAGGGATTGCAAGCGTTGTTTGGTGCTTTGGAAATCCAGTGCGACCGGTATGGGATGGGAATCAATATTGATGAAACAAGGGTTATGCGATTGTCTAGAAAGAAAAATAATAAGCTAAACATTAAAATAGGAGGGCAAAAACTAGAGCAGGTAGAACAGTTTACATACCTCGGTAGTGTTTTGGACCAACACGGTCAAAAAAGTAGTGCCTCCCCCGCTGCCGGGTACGATACACGCCGATTGGGCCGAGCCTCGTAGTTGCCAGGACTCAAAATCTTTGTATAGTCCATCATGTGAATCTTTGGAATGGTAATTGAGGTAGTTTCCCGTTGCCTTCCTCAATAGTGTTTTTAACGTGACACCATCACTTACTGGCCGCCCCACTGGGGTCAGACGCCATTGCAGCCGCCTCACTGAGGAACAGACGCTGCGTGGACTACCTTTCGTCTGGCTCCTAACCTTCGACCTATCTGGCATTGGTGACCCTACCAGGAGCAATTATTATTACTCCCGCCAGCACAGCTCTAGGGGTCATCGGAACGCACGAGCCATTCCACCACCTCAAGGCTGTAGTCCGGGGAGGGTTATATATATATATATATATATATATATATATATATATATATATATATATATATATATATATATATATATATATATATATGTATATATATATATATATATATATATATATATATTTCCAACAGGAATACTTTATTAGTTGAATAATATATCGGTCCTTTCTATTTTATAATTTCCATTTCATCTGCACTTATCGTCATTTTAGAGATAGCTTCACATACCTGTGATTATAAATATGAAAAAATAGCAGTCTTAAGTTATGTGAATATTTATTTATAAAATGAAAATGTTAAGGGGTTAAGAACCCATTTCAATTATATTTTGCAAAAAAATTAGTCTCCATTCATGCGGTAAATAATTGATAGTAACGACCAATGAATGCATTGAATCATAAATGCTTTTGACTATATCTACCGTAAGTATGCAGAAGATTAGAGCCAGGCGATTGAAATCAATTCCAAAGATGAGAAAGATCAAAATATCAAAAAAAACTATGAACGCGACGACAAAATATGTCGCCTCACTGCTTTTACGCTATGATTTGAAAGTCGAAACGAGACAAAGAATCTGCGGGAGATGCCGCAACACTAACTTTTAACGGACACATCCGGCATCTCCCGCAGTTTATTTGGAATTTGTCAAGGTGTTAACAGATAAGTGTTTAAAAGTTGGCTCTTTAACAGTGTGGCGCATCCCGCACACGACTACGAATACCTGTGGCATTGTATGTACGGTATTTCGTCACAAAATCTTGTTCCTTTAAAACCCTAAAAATTTCTGAGTTTAAGAGGAGGCCTCGATAGCAGAGCACAGGCATGTCCTGCCTGTGTTCACCGAGTGTCTCAATTTCCCCGGCGTCCGAGGCTTCGGCCGCCGGGATTCGGAGAGCGGCGCTGCCGGACTCTCTCGGCAGTCGAGGTTCCGATCGTGTTTTGTGTCGAGCGGCGGTTGACCGCCTAGTTCATCAAGAAGCGTGCGGTTTGACTCTCGACTTCTGCTGCCGGGAAGGCCGTGCTTTCGTTCTGTTTACTGGATCAAGACTGGCCTTGACTCTTGGTGTAGAGCTTAGGCTCATTTTTATTTGCTACCAACGGTTGCGTGTAGCGGGGAGGGAGTGCGCACGAGTGTTTATTTCTTTCTTGGAGTGCTTTCGGTGCGCTCTCCCTTTTTTCGCGCTGGCGTGCTCAATTTGATTTGTTTCAAAATGGTCGTACATCACGTGGACACGCTCGCCCTGCAAATTGACGATAAGGCGAAGCCCCCTGCTCCGTTGGAGGTCCACCTCCTTACACTAGAGTCACTGGGCCTCACACCGGAAGAGATTGTGGATATCTAATTTGGATATAACCGCCATTTGGTATTCCTGAAGTTGGCAACTGAAGCTACTATGAAGAGGATTCTATATTATATCCCACGAAAGCTACCGTTTCCATCCCTAACGATCCGAGGACGACGATTACCATTGACGAGACCTTCGGTAGCCTTTGTAATGTCGGGGTTCTTCGTCTTCCCGTGGAGACCCCATTGGAAGATATAACAAGTGAGCTTCAACGTTTTGGAAAAATCCATCGCTCGTGGGAGAATAGGTGGGAGGGCGACAAAATGGCGCGCGTGCTGACAGGTACGACAGTGGTGCGGATGACGGTGGAAAGAAATATCCCGTCGTACCTCCACATTGGCGGCAACCGGGCCATCATCATCTACGAGGGTCAGCGCCGCACCTGCGCCCGTTGCAACCAAGAAGGCCAAGGTGGAGGAAAGCCAAGGTGTAGGGAATATTCCCAGGGCTCCTCTAGAGGTGGACCATGTCGATCGATCTCCTCCGATTTCTCCCGACGGAGCCCCTTCGGCAGATGACCTCCAGTCCGCTCCCGGCCCCCCCCCCCCGAGGCCACCTCCTGGGTTGGGCCGGTCACCAGCTGTGCTGCCTAAAAGAAGGCCCCCCGTTGAACGCTGCCGAGTAACCCGCTCTTCGTAGAGACCACGGCTGGGTCTTCTTCTTCGGACGAGGTCGAGGGGGAGGTATGCAGTGACAACTCGAGGCCTCGATCGTCGGCCCGTCGGACGAAGCGTCCCGGGATGCGGCGAAGCTGTTGTTGCCTGGGCTCGAGCGGCGACCGAAGCGACGAAAGCCAAGACCAGGACTCTGGTAAGTGATGTCCGGTGCCCATAGCTGTCCTCTCATTCCACCTATTAATATTATTTCGCTTAATATTGCTGGTATTTATAGCGCTTTAAAAAGTGCAGTCCAACGTTTTCTCCGCGATCTCAGGGCTGACGTAATCCTCCTTCAAGAGGTAAAAGAGGACATACTCTGGGATACAAACATCTTTCAGGCTTTCGGCAATTTCGCCGAAAGTCATTCTGGCACCACCACCCTAGTCCGAAATGGCATTCCGTTCTCTCATGTTCGCCGCCACGCTTCAGACCAAAAAACGTCCGCTATCGTGAATGGTATCCATATCACGAACCTTTACGCTCCCTCCGGTGAGCGCGCGAGGGCAGAGCGCGAAACATATTTCAATGAACTCCTTCTCCCCTACCAGTATTCATTCTTGGGGAGGGCCATATTGGGCGGAGATTTCAACTCCATCTACCGCCGAGAGGGTAGTGCCTCGAAAAGGGATGGGGTGACATACTATCCAAGCCGGGCACTCTCACTGATTCGAGCGATTGACGCAGTGCGTTCTTATTGCGCCGGTCCCACCCCCTTCACGCGATCAGGGCCTAACTCTCGGACGCGGATTAACTGCCTCTTCGTCTCGGGTTCCCTAAAGAATGATGTTTAGAGAGCGGACACGTGCCCCTACGCGCGGAAGGATCTGGCCAGAAGTTTTCGTCCTCAGCGTCTACCCAGTTAGTGAGGGGTGCCTGAACTTCCTCCCGGAATGGCGCCACCTCAACTACATAGCCCCTTTTTACCTTTTGTTCGCTGCTACGAATGTTACAAAGTAATATGGGGACATTGCCTTCAGGTGACACCGAAGCAATGCTCGGCAGAATAAATAAATCTCTCTCGCTTCCAATGACTCGCACTTCTTTGCCTTCAACCATCTGACTCTTTATCTTCGACAACACAACGGATAACGGCGGTACTCTAATAGATTCCTCTGATACAATTTTGCTCGATCGGCCAACCCCATTACTAGCGCCGGTCTGAGTTTCGCGAACTTTGCCATCGCACAAGGGGACAACAAATCTATCCTCTCTTACTGGCGAATAAACACAATCATCACCCGACTTCTTTATCCCAAACCGGGAGTCGGTGGAAACCTCGAAGACATCGCCATTAACTTCGTCCCCAGCGGTGCAGCTTGCTTGCGACGCGGGTGGCAACCTCTCTATGACTCTTTCGGCCTTCGCCACCCCTGCTAATTTCTGTGAATCCTTATTTAGAGATCCGTTATCCTTATTCCCTTCTGTCGATTCCTCCGTCGTTACTTGAAAACAAATTCCCTCCATACTGCCGTTTATTCGCGAGTTACATTTCATTATCTCTGCCGGAAAAGCACTTTGGTTTTTAGTGTCGCTTATCGTTTTTTCCTCAAGGGATGCTAAATTATACGTGGCCATTTGCGAATCATTGCCATTAATTATACCATAAATGAAAGAATCAAACGCCTTGACCTCTTCGGAAACTCCAATTTCATGGGCGCCTATGGGCTCGTTCATCTGCGATGTTACGCAATTAGATTTAAGCTATGTCTCGTGTCCCTCACCCATTCTTATTTTCCGTTTATTGAACGATATACTTTTCCCGTAACAAACCATAAAATCAAGGCAACAATTTCAGAGCGTTTAAATCATTCGCCTTGACTGGGATTCAAACCCAGATCCCGCAATATCCGGTTGAGTGCTTTAGCCACTTAAGCTACCGAGGCGTCCTCTTAAACTCTGAAATTTTGGGGCTTTTAAGGGAACAACAGGACTCGACCGGATATTGAGGGATCTGGGTTCGAATCCCAGTCAAGGCGAATGATTTTTACACTCTGAAATTGTTGCATTGAAATGCACATTAGCGGATGACTCCGTTAAAAGTTACTGTTGCGGCATCTCCCGCAGTTTCTTTGGAATTCATAAAATCAAGGCCTAGAAGACCGTCATAGTTCGTTTCCCCCAAATCCACTACTAAGATGTCATGGGGATATAATTTATGATCAATCAAAAATTGCACGAACTCTCTCCGATGATTGGCAAGGGATGACCTGACGCGCTTCGCACCCGAGAATTGTAATCAGAATTCCTTAATTGGCCAAAAGGAAATTTTTTACTATCAATGATGGTAACGGCTGCTCTCGTTTCCACTAGAAAATTGTTTTCTTTCCTAAAATTATTAACTAATATTGTCCATCCTGCTTCTTGAGTTACCACTAGAATTAAATCTGTCCCCACCTCCCAGCCGGGAGATCGGCGTTTCCCGCCACGAAGGGATTTTCGCGCCTCGGGCAGCGTCTGGGAAGATGGCCAGTCCTTTGACAAATGCCGCATTTCAAGAGCGGGCAATCTTTAGCCATATGATTTTCATTTCCACAATTTAAACACAAAGACGGCCTCGTTCCCCTCTCCCTCTCTCTACACGCTCGACCAATGTGACCGGTTTTACCGCAGCGAAAGCAAACGCGTGCGCCGTGATTATCTATCCTTCGGTGTCCCTACTTGCACCGGGGGAACCAGTCTTACTTTAGTAGGACTTTAAGTTTAGTCAGGAATAGGACACACTGTCGCGACAAGCGCAACATAGCCGAATCATCGTGCCCTACCGGTCACCGCCAGATAACCAACTGACTGCTTTTTGCCCGGCGACCAGGGCTTTTATACCCAATTTAGGAGTCAGGGGAGGAATACTTTTGAAACATTGTCTTTGGTCACGTGGGACATTCGGAGGAGCCAGGGAAGGAGTACCATTTCGCATACTTGCGACAATAGATATAAATTTTTGCAAAGTTACCATCTAGAATTTCGTTCAAGTATAAGGAGCTCTGTTGTTTGAAATATTAATTAATCTGACTTCTAATGATTTAAACCGAATAGAAATAATTTTAAAATCAAATATTTTCTCAAACAACATTGTTTTACTATTTTTACATTATAAACGAGAATATTAAGAGCATATAACTGTAAAGAGCATACTGTATTTCATTAATGAAATAAGACTGGATCCAAACTCCAATTTGAAACCTTTCGTTCTTCACTTCTTTGTTACTATTGCCATGGTGACGTCGCCACCAAATGTTCAAACCAAACAAACTTAATTCTCAAGTAATGTATTAGATTGTTCTGTCACATTTTAAATTTCACTTATCGCTAATGCCTTTGAGCGTACTGCGCTTACCTTCAGAAATACGCAATACACGTTCATTAAGGCTATATAGTTTTCATTCTCAGATTCAGAACGCACAAATTATTTGATTGCATTGTGATTTAATGGGTGACATTAAAGGATCTACCGTAACCAAGAGTTGTATTGCACTCTTTGGAAGAATACATCTCCTCTTTGAGGTGAACTGTCTCATTGTCTATTTTAAGGTTATTTATGTGTATTTGAACTTCTTCCTATTTACGCCACACATGGAAAGAATGGACTGGTGAGATCTTTTATGAAACATATACCTTTCAAATTCAGGAGAACATCAAATTACATTCACGACAAGATTACCAGCTGCTGAGATAGTTGTCTTTTAATTTGTTCTGATCATAAACTCTGCTTGAATTGACTGGAGTATCCATCTAAGCGTAGAAAATATATATGTTAATGCTCCTTTTTGAAGTAATTATGGTCTATGTTTTGGATGGAATTGAACAGGAATCAAGTGCCAACCTACAGCTGTAAACAGTGTCAATATAAATTGAAAATAATACTTAATAATGTATTCCATGATCAACCAATACATTGAGACCAAATTATTCAAAGTGGATTTTTAAAATACAATTTATTGAAAGATTCAATATTGAAAAATTAAACGTAAAATAAACTGTATTTAATACACGCTCGGTAGAAGATAGGGCTTCTTAAGTTATTTCCATAGCCATTTTGCAATTACCCAATTGGGTGCCACAAATCACATATTATGAAGCACTCCTTTTTAATTACAGTGTTTGTAAAATGAATTCATTTCTTCATCTTCATTATATTTGATTGGCATCTATTGGCTTAGAAATGCCATTTATTTTAGAATATAAGCATGACATATAAAAGTCAATTGTTTTAAATGCACGCGATTTCAAAGCCAATTAATAATGACTGATTCCATACAGATTCATTGAGTATATTTTATTTATTTTTATAGGCTCTATTTTCATAAAAAATTCAGAATAAATCAAAACAGATTTCTATGAAATATTGGAACAGTTTAAGATGATGAGAAGTCTCCTTGAATTATAAAGTTTGTGTTCAAAAATTATAAAATATCAAACGAATTTAATGGCAGACTCATTTAAACAGTTATTAATTCATTTTTGCATTCATTGTCATTTAATTTTGGACAATTTATAAACTCAAATTAAAACAAACATATTAAATATTAATCTTCATTACCTCAGAATAAAACAACCAGAAACGGACATATTTTCCCTGATTTATGAAGAAGGTTTGATTGCCCAATTGCTTGATGCGTGAGTGTTATAGTGTCCGATGGATTCCCAGCAACATCACTAATCACTACTTCCAAGATTTCCTTGGACTGCTTCTCATCCTGTTCATTTAGAGATTGATGAAACTGCTGGAATTCTTCAATGCTTTCGGGCAATAATTGATGATTACTCAATTGAACTAATATCTGTGGAAATCAAGTTATATGCTGACCACTGTACTGATTCTTTTGTTTAAAAAAAATCAAGTTTTATAGATTGGTAGTGTATAAATACTATTAATGAAATTAGAAATTAGTACTAATGAAATTAGTATGTTGTTTTGCATTGATCATTCTTGCCATTTCCAAGCATGTCACAGCCGCTAAGAACAGACATGTGATTTTATGAACGGGAGGAGATTTTCGTGTGTTAAAAAAATATGGTTAAAAGAATTCGTAAATCATGCCTTAAGTTTCTACGTCATTTCATTTTAATCCCCATGTTGTTTCGTCATCCTGTTTTTCAACAGGAATTAATAATTCTAAATCGTCGATGACTTCATTTGCGTGTGACTGATCCTGAGCAACTTTCATTTGCCGCTTTGTTTGTAATTCAAATTTCAAAAATTATGAAGAAGAGTTGCTGTTTCTCTCGCTTTTAATACACAAAACATTCTATATAAAAATAATTTAATTAGAATGTGCCAATTGCAAATTGCCATACATTCTCAATCGTTTTCACTCTGAATATATTGATTATGCTGATTAAATTGTAAACACAATTTCTTTCACTTTTTCCACGTTTTTTCATTGGTGCGTTGTTGATGCGAAAGAAGAATGGGGGTCCTGCTACCGACCGACCAATCGATGCTTATGGACTGCGCCGTTAGGTGCATCTTATACCAATATCCAGCTATGATGATCAATGGTCATAGGATATAAGTGGTTCATGGGCGAAGTTAAGCTAGTGAGTATATTTTAGTGCAGTTTGTGACAGTATTATATTTGGAGATTATGACTGCCCATTTATGCTTGCTTTAGCACAATTGTATCTGATACGGGGATTATCAGGGTAATCTCATAAAGGTTCTAATAATGGGTTACCAGTATTTCCTATTGCTTGTTGAAATGACGTGGCTAGGTCGCTTAGATATGTTGGAAGGTCCGGTATTTTTAGATCCATGTGAATATCTGAGTTTCTTACAAACCAGGCATCGTTGGCAAGGGTTCGTAGAGTATTATTTTGGAAGCGTGTCAATTTATTCAATTTGGTTGCGGCTATTGAACCCCAGGCTGGGTAGCCTTCAGATAGGGGGTATCATAGATTTAAATAACAGTACCTTGGTGAGAAGACAAAGGGGACTGGTGCATTTTATGAGGGGAAAAAATAAGAAAGCGGCTGAATTGGCCTTGTCGAGTGCATATTGAGTGTGTGCTTGCCAAGTGAGTTTACTGTCCATTTGTACACCAAGAAATTTAGCCGATGATGCCTGGGGGATTATTTCCCTGCCATAGTGGATAGGAGTGATGTGATGTTTCTTCCATTTTCTGGCGTAGTTTACGTTTACGCATTTTGTGGTGTTTATGGTTAGTTTCCAATCAGTCATCCACTCTGCTATGCTCTTAAGGTGTTCTTGGACATTTTTTGCGGCATGATTTGGGTCAAAGGAAGTTGACGCTATAGCTGAGTCATCCGCATAGAGGTAGCTTTTTGGATGGAGGGGAGGTGGTTAATGTAAAGGTTGAATAAAACGAGTGACAAAATTGATCCTTGAGGAAAGCCTGCGGATATGGACCGGGTAGTTGATTTGGCATTGTTAAGGGCTAAAAAGAATGTGCGGTTTGAAAGAAAGGAGGGGATGGTCTTATTTAGGTATACTGATATGTCAGTTTTAAGCAGTTTATGTATTAAACCAGTTTGCCAGACCTTGTTAAAGCTCTTTGGAGATCAAGGAAGACTACTTGGGTGTGCTTGTGGATGTTGAAGCCGAAACTGATCTGTTCAACCAATCTTGTTATTTGCTGAGTAATGGAATGGCGACGGCGGAAGCCAGTTTGCTCAGGTCTGATCAAGTCTATGGCCGAGATTTCTTCTTGTAGCCTGCTTAAGATGCATTTTTCTAGAAGTTTGCCCATTCAGGGGAGCAGGCCACTGGGTCTATAGTTCAGGATATAAGAAGGATTTTTATCGGGTTTTGGAAGGAGTATTATCTTAGCTGGTTTCAATGCCTATGGGAAGTACGATTGGGAAAGACAGGCGTTGAGGATAGAGAGTAGGTGTTTGATAAAAGATTTAGGAAGGTTTTTCAGGTGAAGGTAGGAGATTTGATCGGGTCCCGGTGATGACTTGGTTTTGGAGTGGGATATAATGGAGTAAAGTTCTTGAGGAGTAATTTCCAGGAATATTTGGAATGGGCAAAGTGACAGGCCAGAGATGCTGATCAACGCTTCTGAATCCAACAAGGATGTATTATTGTTTTTAAAAATGCATTCGAAGGAGTCGGCAGAGGTATTTGCTTTGTAGCAGTCATTGTATAGTGCTCTCCCATTATGTGGTATTGGCGGGGTGGGTACCTTTTTCCTTTGCAGACAGTGGGCTAGGGTCCATACTGAATTATCCTTATGTGAGAGTGAACTTATTTTCTCATGCCAAGTTTTTTCCCAATGTTTTCTAGTTTTGTATGTTACAAGGTTTCGAAGTGCAATGAAGCCGATTTTATCTTGGCAGAGATGAGTGCGTTGCCAGAGGACTCTGGCCTTGTTTCTAAGTGAAATTAGGCGCAATATATCCAGAGGTAGTGTGGCACCAGCGATGGAGGCCGGATAAGGAGGGTAGCAAGAGCGATGAATGATTTTGGTTAAGGTGCTTGTAAAATCTTGAGCCGCTTTCTCTATGCTGTCTGGAGTGCTAGCAGGAGATGGGTTAAGGTTAATGGCCAAGCAGTTTTCTTTAAATAGTTTCCAATTAACTCTTCTAGTTGGTTCTGGTTGTATGAAGGAGGGTAGGAACGCAGTAAAGTATGGGGCATTGGTCCGAGGCTGAGTTATCTAGGTTAAGGATTTGGAATGCGATATCTGCGGATAATAGAACTTTATCCAGGATATTGGAGGAGTGGGGGTGATGATGGAAGGGGGTAGGTAAAGGCGGTGAGTGAATTGCGATATTTTTGGTAAATAGGAGCTTTTGAAGGGCTCGCCTTCGTGTTGTAGTGGTTTTTCAAGCTTTTGTTTTTTGTTTTTTATGCCATTTATGTTCCATTGTAAAACTTTAAGGAAGTGGTTGTTTATTTGTGAATTAGGCACCATTTACAAGTTGAAGAAGGGCTGGTATAAGGTCATTGGTGAAGATTCTAATAAGGGTTTTATTGTCAGTAGGAGAGAGAAGTTTCGTAATTATGCTCAATAGAGCAGTTCTTATATTTGCGGTTGATGATTGGTCATTGATTGAGGGAGAGTGTTGTCCAGAGGGTGGCGGAGGGTGTTGATCGGAGGTTGGGGGAGAGGTAAGAGATGATTGAGGGGTCTCCACGATTTCGGTTTCATGGTTTTGCCAAGGGTTATGGAGAGGAGGAAACGACTGAGAATTTGTATTTAGGTTCGGTTGCTTCGAGGGCTCGTGCATGGTCTGTAGTTGTAGGGCTTCCATGTCATGCCGCCACCTAAAAACAGGGGTAAGGGATTATCTAGCGGTGAGGGTAAAAGGTTACGCATATGAGCTAGGAGACTTCTTCCGTCTTTCAGGTCCTCTATGTCTGCGGTAACCGAGCTTCTAACTTTAACTGTTCTGGAGGGTCCTCTCCACCGGGAAACTAACTTCCGTGCTTGACCACTTGGTGCTTGCTTGGTGCTTGCTGTCTCGATAAGTGAGCAATGCAAAGCCCAGTTGTTCGTCCCTATCAGAGTGGTCTTGGGCTGCATAATGGGGAGTCACGGAAGCAAAGGAATGGTGTGCATGCCCTAGACGACCATTTGAGGCGGGGTTATATGGAGAGAAGTGAAGATAAATTTTATTTTCAGTTCCCTGCAAACGTTTTTCCTTAGTTCTGAAGTGAAGTTTGCACCTCTGTCTGCCAGTAAATATTTAAGCACACCGTGACGGCAAATTATGTGCTCGACAAAAAATCCAGCTACTGTTTTGGCCGATTGATCTAGAATGGTAAAGGCTTCATGATATCTTGTGAAATAATCTTGGCGAGTTAAATGATATCGGTTAACTCGGAGGGATAGGGGTAGTGGTCCAACAATATCCAAAACTAATTACTCAATTGGGTAGGCGGCTTCAACCACTGGCTGTAATGGAATATTATTCACGCGTAATTTGCTCTTTTGGCATTCGATGCAATGCTGAACGTACTGGAGGGTGTCCGAATAACAGCCTTTCCAGTTGAAGTGTCGCTGGACGATTTCCACCATTTTCTCGATTCCGCGATGATTCCTGAAAGGGGATTATCGTGGCAACGAGTCAAAATGAATTTCCGCATATTTTTGGGTGCACATATTGTAAAATTTGGTTCAATCTCCAAAGGGTCAACTTTCTATAGCACATTTTCCTCATCGTAAAAGTAGCCGGACTAATGGGAACTCCTTGAACCCGTCCCATCGCCTTTCTCCACGAAGTCATTCAGTTTATGAAACAGTGTTGCACCGTGTCGGCCTCTTCGCAGGGTCCTAATGGGGGATTCTCGCACGAAATGAAATTTACTTCCTCACCTTTACTGCAAACAGATTCTAAAGACATCATGTGGTCAGGTTCAAATTTAATGGTCTTGTTCTCAAATAAATCTAGCTACGATACTATTTCATAAAATCCAAGCCAAATATGCCTTCATTGAGTGGGTCCCCTAGATTTATTACTAAAGCATCATGAGGGTAAACACGATTGTCTATACAGAAAGGTACGCGACTCTGACCGTTTGTCATCAATACATGACCTGAGGCGCTTCTCACTCACGCGCGGTCGTACGGGGCTATTCCTAATGTATCTAAAAGGAACACTCTTTCGTGAAGTATCGTGACCGCCGCGCCTGTGTCTACAAGGAAGTGACGTAATTTTCCTATAATCTGCACGCTAATCGTCATTCCTTTCACTGGAGTGATGGATAGGATGAGGTCTTCCCCAACCCGCTGGTCGGGGTCATCCCGTTTCCCGTGGCCATTCGGTTTGAGCGCTCTGGACAATTAATTGGAAGGTGGCCAACTTCCGTACATATTCCGATGCATAGCGGGGGACAGTCTCGGGAAATATGTCTCCTTGCTCCGCAGTTAAAACAAGCTCGAGTTTTAGAGCGACAATCGCGAGCTATGTGGCCCGCGCACCCACAGGAAAAGCATTTTGCAGTGTATCCGGTATTTGAGGTGTTATCTGTAGCATTCGGCCGCATAGGAGCTTCGTACGAGGCGGGTATACTACCGGCAGAGTTATTTTGGGGCAAAAAGCGAGCGCTTCTTGAGTTCTGCACTGTATTAACTTTTGCTGAAGCCAGTAGTTGAACGCAATTTGAAAACATCCGTTCTAGGGAGAGGAGGATAAGGCGAGCTAAGAACTTCTTACGCGGGTTTCTGGAAAAACTTTTCAGACTCTCTAGAATGTGAGGATTGGCCAAAGCATATTCTGCCTCCGGCCCATGCAGGTGTAAACGGGTTACGCAAAGAGTATATGTTTCATTCTAAGAGCTAAGGTGCCTCGTGATTTTTAAGAATTCTAAAAAGTTTTCGACCGTCACATCATCGTCACCGCTAAAATTCAGAATGAAATAGACATGGTTCCCCAATGTGTTGCTTGTGAATGGATTATTCCCTGTAGGAGAGGCTGCGGTGGCAGGCTCAATGGAGTGCACAGTAGGATCGAAAACATTTTGGGTAGTGGAACCCCTTAGTGAAGTCGACTCAAAATGGGAAGAGAAATGGTTTAGCGGGGAATAACTAGGCATGGCAATGACGGTAAACAGTAGCACGCGACACAGAAATATGAAAATGAATGCAGGTTACACTAGATTAGCCAGAGCAATAAGTTCAACTAACATACACAAAATGGAAAAAACAAATTATCAGTGGATAAGATTCCAGTATTTTGATGAGGAATTGAAAAATTATCTTGGAATGTTAATGAACCACTTGGGGGATTAAGTTTTAGGTTACGGGTTCGAGACTCAAAATTTCTGTGCGATCCTACACCTTACACCAGAATAATGTCGCGTGGTTGGCGACACAACAGCCACTCTCAACAAATACCTTGACAATCTACATCTTGCACTCCTCAAATACGGTTACCCAGAAAAGCTACTAAAAAAATAAAATGCGCCACTCCACCCGACCACACACACCACAAAATAACAAGCTCACATCTGACGCAGGACTCAACCTTTGCGCCACCTATTTCCCCGGATCACACAGACTGAAAACCTTTCTTGAAGAACGATCTCCTATTTGACATGACAATGACGCGAACTCATCCTTACTACCCCAATGCCCATGTCATGCAAAGAGACGACCCGCCAATCTCAAAAACCTTCTTAGATCCACCAACCCTTCGGCACCCCCCCCCGTGACAAATTTCCTGATATTTCCCCTACTTGCAACCATCCCCGATGTTAAACCTGTCTTCTTATTAGGTCTACTCCCCACTCCCTACATTCTCTCATTGCCCTCTCACCACGTTCCCACACTAATTGCCTATCAAAAAACATAATTTATCTTTCTTCATGCAAACATTGCACTTCCTTTGACAGAGGCAAATGCATTACCCCCTTACCTATTCGAATGAATAATCACCGGTACTCCTGCAATTCTGCCTCACTCTCTTCTCTTCCTATCCCTTCACACGCCAATTCCCACAACCTTTCATTCGACCAGCCTTTTGCCCATTACTGTGCCGCTCGTGTAAAACTTTCCGTACAATCGTTATATTAATAAAAATAAATATCTCACCGTCCGTCCTACCTTAGCGTCTGCCACATAGACAAATATTAAACAATTGAACACGGGTGAAAATGTCATCATTCTTAAAGGGGCTTGCATACCAACATAATAAAAACAAAATCTTGACTATCAGACTGTCCAAATCCGCGAAAAAAAAAACATTTCCCGTTATTTTCTGAACACACAGCTCAGTAGACAGTTATATCTAAATGTGTCACATTAACTAACATTCAACAGGAAGAAATGTTAGAGTTCCTGAAATTTGACATGATACAAGTCCTATTAATTAATGTTTAAATAAATTTTCATCGTATTCTTAATGAAATGAAACCAAAACTGTTTCATTCGTTCCTACATAATATTAATAACTACTTACAGTTGTATGAAGTCCTAAAATCGCAACCATATACTAACCTTGCGGTATTTTGAATGATGGGTACGGTAATCACTAAGTCACGCTATCACATTATGCATGAGAATAGTGGTCACTTTATATGATGATTCAATCACTTCCAGCTCCTCGGTCCAATCCCTTTTTTATTCATAATATCTGGGATTTTACACATCCTCTCAATGCCCAGTTTCCTATTTTATTTAAATTCTGAATTAATCGTCTGTGTAAAGAATTATATAAAAAAATAAATATTGAAGGCACGAGGTTTGGCTGAAAACCAAAATCCACACACGTGCTTGTAGACTATGCAAACAAAATTACCTCTAGAAGCACTCCTGGTCAGTAGACATGTGGAAGCTGCATTACCTCTCAACAGGCATGCTAAGGAGTGAGGTCGTTAAACTATTCATACAGTGTATTTCGAGAAGCGGATGAAGTATGGAGACATGTTCTAGTGTAAAAAAACAAAATGACCTCCATAAGCAATCCTGGTCTCTAGGCTCTTGGAAGTAACATTCCGAGACATGCGAAGGTATGAGAGCGTTGCGTTCATTTGGTGTATTTTGAGAAGCGGAAGTTTGGAGATTTGTTCTAGTACTACAAGCAAAATGCCCTTCAGAATCACTTTTAGTCTTGGCATATGGAAGTAACATTCCCCTCCAACACGCATGCCCAGGGTTGAGGTCGTTGCATACTTACAGATGGTTTTGAGAAGCGGAAGTATGGAGACGTGTTCTAATTCTGGAAAATGAATGACCTGTAGATGCACTCTTGGTCTTCAATCGTGGAAGTAACATTCCCATCCATTACGCATGCCCAGATTTGAGGTCTATGCAGTATTCATCCAGTGTTTTTTGAGAAGCAGAAGTATGGAGACTGGTTGTAGTATTACAAAAACATGACGGTTAGAATGACTCCTGATCTGGGCACCAGAAAGTATCATTCGCCCAAACACGCCAGCCCAGGTTTGAGGTCGTTGTAATTTATATTCAACCAGTGTATTTTGAGGAGGGGAAGTATGGAGACATGTTCTTGTAATACAAAGAAAATGTCCTTCAGAAGCATTTTTTGTCTTGGCATATGGAAGTAACATTACCCTCCAACACGCATGCGCAGTTCTGATATCGTTTTATTTATCCAATGTATTTTGAGAAGCGGAAGTTTGGGAACGTGTCCTAGTACTACGAACAAAAGGACTTTCAGAAGCACTCCTAGTCTCGGCATGTGGAAGTAACATTATTCCACTACACGCATGCGCAAGTTTTAAGTCGTTTCATTCACCCAGTGTATTCTGAGAAGCGGAAGTATAGAGACGTGTCCTAGTACTACAAACACAATGAATTCCAGGAGCACTCCTGGTCTGGTGGCGTGTGGAAGTAACATTCCCCCTCTAACACATTTGCGCAGGTTTGAGGTTGTCACGTTAATCAAGTGTATTTTGAGAAGCAGAAGTTTGGAGATTTGTTCTAGCGCTATGTCAACACGATTTAAACCTTGCTCTGGTAAAACTTTCAACTGCTGGAAAAGTGATTCCTATTGAGGTTTATCATCGGTTAAGGGCCCTTTATGGAAACAATGCTGGCCATAGGTGAGACGAGGGGACGTGTTCCTGCTCTATGTCAGCATGGCGAATTTAAACAGCGCAACTTATAGAAGTGACCCCTACTGAGATTCAACCGTCGTTTTAAAAGGCTGTTCATTACGATGATGATGCTGTATGTAGATCTACTGTTAATGGATGGGTGGTAAAATTTCGTGGTTGTGAGCCTGGAAAAGCCAATAATTGGTCAATGAAACCGGCAGCGGACCTCCGATAACTGACCCACAGGCAATATAAACATTGCAAACTCGTCATTGAAGATTTGATTGAAAATGACCAAACGCGAATCACTGATATCAAAAGCATATATCGGAAACCATATTTTTAGAATACAAATACTGTTTTACGTGTCGGCTTCATAATTGAAAATTTGGGACATTGTAAAATCTGTGTTCACAATGGGTTCACTTAAAGAGAAGAAACAAAATCCTCCTTGATCCCTTATGCGATCTTGTGCCATGCAATTCTAGTTTTTTTCCCTCTCAACTCAAAAGACACCTCAAAGGGTAATCAATACACCTCGGACGATGAGGAGGCGAAGGCAAAAATTTGATAACAGCATACTGTTTAATCTCGCCATGTAGACATATAGCACACACTAGAACACGTCTCCATACTTCCTCCGCCCCTCAAAATACACTGGATTAATGTAAAGACCTCAAACCTTCGAATTTGTGTTCGAGAGGGAATGATACTTCCACAAGCCCATGCCAGGAGGAACGTGGAATGTTAGGACAATGATTATGACGGGTAAACTGGAGAAAATTAAGCGAGAGATGGAAAATGGAAGAATTGATATTTTAGGTCTATGTGACGTGAGATGGAAGGATAGCGGGGATTACTGGAGTGATAATTATAAAATAATATACAGCGGCAGGGACAAGATGCCATGAGGGGTTGCCATTATATTAAATGAAGAGGTAGGAAGAAGCATAGTGACATAGAGCAAGTAACGGATAGATTATTACTAGCAGAGATAAAAGCAGAACCGACGAACTTGGTTATTATTCAGGTATACATGCCACCGAGCAACCATAAGGAAGAAGATGTCGATAGGATGTACAATCAGTTAGAGGGCATAATCGCGTCTGTTCCTGCAGGGAAACATTTGATAGTGATGGCGGATTTGAATGCAACGGTAGGCGAAGGAAGAGATAGTGATGAGGTGGGGGACTACGGTTTAGGCACGAGGCATGACCATGGTGAGAAACCACTGGAGTTCTGAAGGAGACAGGGGTTAGTCATCACCAACACTTGGTTTAGACACCACAAAAGATGCAGGTATACATGGAAAATGCCAGGTGACTCAGAAAGTTATCAGCTAGATTATATCCTGGTAAGACACAGGTTTAGGAACAGTGTGTTAATTCGCACAGCTACCCGGGGGCGGATGTGGACTGTGACCACAATTTAGTTGTTATGAAATGTAGCGCGCGTTTCAAAAACATAAGGCAGGGGCGGCAAGTTAGAAAATGGAATGTAGAAGCAGTAAATGGTTTGAAAAGGAAGGAGTAACAACAGGCGGTAGAGGAAATCATGGAGGATAGTATAGGCTAAGTACTATCGAAGAAAAATGGGAAACTATCATGAAAGGGTTATTGAAAGCCGCAAAAGGCACTATTGGAATCGTTAACGCTAAAAGGACTAGGAAACCATGGATCACGGATGAGATGATTACAAAGTTGGATGAGGGGAGAAAATGGATGAAAGCTTTCCTTGAAATGAAATGATTTTCTTTATCCTTTTTAAGCACGTACGGCTGGGGGAGGGAAACAAAGGAATCCCCAAAGGTTCCCAATTCCTCCAAAGGTCCTCTTTGGTACCCACCCCCTGCATAAAACTCCTCAGGAAAGAACAAAGGGAAAATTCTTAATCTCGTTGTTTAAGGCAGACAAAATATGCTTTCCCGGGAAAAACCGGTGTCGTCTGTATGCGCATTTCCTTTCATGGTGCCGACTGCCAACCCCACTTGTACGTCAACACCGTTGATAGGAGCAAGAATTCATGTGTGACAATTTCTTGACGTGTTTTTTTGATAATCAGGTAGACGCCGCTAAGCCATGGAAATTGTCTTCCTTTAAATAACAAAAAAACGGATCTAATTTTGGATTCCATCATTTGTGCTTCAAGCATTTTTACTTCAAGTACTCCGATATCTATGTGAACAGGGGAGACTTGCACTTTCACAAACTCACAGGGCAATCAAATATTTGGCGGAGCCGAGTTACACAAAGATTGTGAAGTTGGGAACATAACTCTTTGTTTAGTTGGCACAGGAAAGTACGCAGCAATTACAGGATAATCTAATTGACATTAATTTCAGGTAAAGCTGTAGAACACATAATTACCACAACTATTAGGGGGCAGAACGACAGTATTGTTTGATCAAGACTCGGGATGTCCCTACAGTGGACAGATTTATTATTCCGAAGAGCAGAATAGCTAAATTATAGTGCTGCATCAAAATTTTTCTTGACTATAAATCGGCCAATATTTTTAGCCATAAACTGTCCTTGGCTCTGTGAAATGACATCGGAAGTTATTACTTTAAAGGTATCATTGATGCCATTTGAGTGTCTGGCTGCAGATGCCATGGCATTATGGCATCCCTGAAATAGTATCGACAAACGAATTGATATGCAGTAGTCATTTGTCAAAATCGTCCAACAAAACAATCTAAACATGTGACTTAAGAGTTAATTCAGGAAGTTTTAATGCACCTGATTTTTATTCCGTTTTTACTCAATGTGAAAATTTAAGTTTCAACAATTCTAAAGTTGAGCCAACGGCATTAATGAATTTATATTCGCAACATGGGACGATTATTGTCCATTGCTTTTGAGTTATCTTGAGAATATTGAAGACTGTGATTGATGGGCAGATTGTTAAGTAAGCCAGAAAAGGGAAAGAAAAGGGTTGGGATTGAATGAAAGAAGTGTGCATTATGGACACAATGCACAAAGATGCAAAGGTGCGATTTAGAGCAAAGGTACTTTCCTTTCTCCACAAATATATGCTGGCAATTGCAGATGTGCTATGGATGCTATATTTTCGTTTATTAGGTATAAAGATCAAATACTGAAAAGGAAAATCAAATTATTGGACATGTGCGGAGACATACAAACGTTTGACTTTCCTTTCTCCACACATATATAAAAAGGCAATTGAAGATGTTTTTCTTTCTTCCAAGCAAGAAAGTCATTTCATGATGTATGTGGGCTTCGTTTTGGTAATATAATTTAATAAATAAGCGAATGAATAAATAACCATTCATGAGAAGGAGTATATAAAATACGTAAAATATGTAATTATATTTAAGAATGCGAACCATTGCCTATTAGTGTACACGCCTGGGCTATCTTTCCAGCAATGCAAGTTAATACCTCGTAGCTACATTCTGGCTCGATTTCTTCTTTGTTTCCAAATTTCCGCGTGCTTTGATTACACTTGGATCACTGCAGAACGGATAATAATAACAACAATTATATGGGGACAGTTTACCGCAATGCGAATAATCACAGTAGTAAATGGGGCGACTGGATAAATAACGAAGAGAGAACGGAATCTTAGCTTAAACCTGAAAAGTGAATACTACAAGTACTAATTAAGTACTTTTTCGGGTAAGTACATTGATAAATACCCAAGAATATTACCGAAGTGACAAGTTGATGACGGGAGTTTAACATTAAGGAATTCAACAGCTTCACGAAGCTATATTTACCCTTAGTTTTGAAACTAAGAGATTCGTTAAACATCGGTCTACATGACATAGACAAATCAAAAGACGAACATATCAAAACGCATGCTTTTGGCACAATTACGCGGAAACCTATGTCGTTCTTCGTTAGTATTAGGCTAGAAACACACACGCACGTCTTATTTCCGTTATTCACTTGTTTCAAATTAACAACAGTTTTAACGCGCAAAAATGATACGTTTCACGAAAACATTACAGATGCAAACAATGCAATTCTCTCAGGATACATTCAGTAAAGATTTATTACTCAAATATTCTAGAACTATTTATACACCCTAATACATAGGATTTATTACGAATACGGCACATGTCTACGTGTCAATTAGCATACTGTCATGCTATTGAGAACGAAATTAGATGTTCTACAACGCTGAATAGGTGGTCACAACACAATAAAAAACGTTGTACTCATGTCGCAATTGACCCACATTGATACACATGATATTCGACAGAAAAAACAAAACCAAATTGAGTAATGTAAATATTTTAAATGCTTTGCTCAATGATGTGACATCAGATATGCTCTACTGTTTTAAACATGTTCATTCCTTCTCCAGGAATTCCAACATTGCCTAAACTATACATTTGGCACTGATTCCAAACTGTGCAGTTCATGTGTGAATTCCACACGACTAGCACACCGAACTTGGGGTTGATTACTGCTTTTATGGTCTCTCTCCCCCCATCCCCCTCTCGCCATTCCCCCCCACATTTATTTGTACATTTATACTTATTTATTAATTCCTAAATAAAATAGATTTGAGATTTTAGTCATCTTGTCAGTGGTGCAAAATGACCTTAGCCCTTGATGTACCCTATAAACCATTAATACTACTACCAGGTTAACGTGATGTAACATCTATCTGCTGGTTGGTGCCCGGTAGCTCATTTACTCTAGAAGCCCCTGTCCATCAGCTGCCTCTGGCATTTATATTGATGCCCATGATCCTTTATTGAGAGGGCCAATGACCCTTAGTAAAAGGAGAGGACCAAAGTTAGAATCCGCATGTGTCCACGTGGTGGTCTCTCACTACAATGTAGTCCAGAGGAAATAACTGACAATGTTTTGCAGGAATATTCACAGCAAAACTGTCAGCTATCAAGAGGGCCCTAAAAGACTTAAGAGAATGTAATGGCTCTTCTCTCATCTGTTCGCACTCATTGAGCTCCCTATAATCCATATCGGACTTGTCATCAATGCACCTGATGGTTCAGGAGATCTATTATACCCTGTGGTCCCGTCAGATAAAGGGGAAGTAGGTATCCTCTATATGGACTGCTGGTCATGTGGGAATACCAGGCATTGAAAAAGCTGGCAAAGCAGCAAGACAAGCCCTGGTCAAACTCAAAACCGACTCAGCATTGCTATCTGTGGTGGAAGTCGGGGAATAAATTATAAAAGGCCAGATACCTCTTTTAAAATAAGAGGTAATTTAAGGAATAATTTAGGGGAGGACCCCAACTTTTTAAGTAAGGTTTCCAGGTTTTTAAGGGAAACTGACCTGAACGGACAACTTGAGTTTCCGTTTCTTTTTTTTAAATAATTTTGTTTTTAACTATTTAAATGTTTGTTATGCATTGACGTATTTATCAAAATTGGATTGAAGTTTTCAATGTTTTAAAAAGTGGTGCAATAACAACCACAGTGGTTGGTGCATCCAAAAACCCCAACTATTACCACGGGTTGGTTTCTTTGGGTAAGACCATTGCCTTCAGCTGCGAGATCTCAATGAAAATGTTAATTAGTACGGAAGAGAGGGGTGATCCCATGGCTGCACATTCATCATGTTCAATGTGCTTATCATTCCAAAGGAAGTATGAGTTCCAGAGGCAGAATTTGCGAGGTCCAGGTTAATCCTTAGCTAATCCCTGTGAGGTTAGGTTTTTGATGAGTAGCGTGGAGTCATCAATGGGCGTATTTGTGAACAAGGAGATTACATCAAAGGTCACCAGCATGTTGACTATTTGGCCTTCAGCATTCCGAATAATGTGAATGAAATCCATGGAAGTTTTAGCAAAAAAGTCAGTTTTTCTGGCGAAGAGTTGAAGAGGATGTGCAATATATTGCGCTAGCTTGTGGGTTGGTGCATCGATGTTGCTGACGATGGGTCGTCAGCAACATCGATGCGTCAACACCTTCAGTGCCATCAAAGCACGCGGAAATTTGGAAACTAAGAAGAAAAAGAACCATAATGAAGCTACAAGATATTAACTTGCATTGCTGGAAAGATAGCCCAGGCGTGTACACTAATAGGCAATGGTTCGCATTCTTATATATAATTACATATTTTATGTATTTTATACACTCCTTCCCATGTATGGTTAATTTATTCATTCATTTATTTATTATATTACCGACACGAAGCCCGGATACATTATGAAATGACTTTCTTGCTTGCAAGAAAGAAAAACTTCTTCAATTACCTTTATATATATTTGTGGAGAAAGGAAAGTAACACGTTTGTATGTCTCCGCACATGTCCAATAATTTGATTTTCCTTTTCAGTATTTGATCTTTATACCTAATAAACGAAAATATAGTATCCATAGAGCATACTTTATTTCTCTTTAAAATTAGATCTTATTCTCAATCTAATTCGAAACATTTCATTCTTCACTTGTTTGTTACCGTTGCCACGGCAACAGTGTCACCAAATGAACGAATCAAAACAAACATTATTGCGTACTTCGGAAACAGCATTATTTACACACTCACAGACCACAGGCTTTCCTTTCCAACTGAATGTCATGGAGCAAACTCTTAACGGTATGGCTTCTCATTTGCATAAACAAGGATATGCTGTTTCAGGTTGCTAATCTTAGTGAATGTATTTTGGAAAGAATGGACGGGTGAGATCTTTTGTGAGATATATGCCTTTTAAATTTGGAGAACACCTAATTACATACCCAACAATAATACTTGCTGCTGAGATAGTCATGTTTTAATTGCTTTGCGCTCTGCTTGAATTGACTGCAGTATCATTCTCTGTAGAAAATATATTTGTAAATGTTTCTTTCTGAAGTAGTTAAGATCTATGTTTTTGGTAGAATTGAACGGGAGTCAAGTGTCAAACGACAGCTATAAACATCGTCAATAATGTTTAGAAAATAGTATTATTTCACATGCGCAATGATCAAACGATACATTGAGTCAAAATCATTCTAAATGGATTGTTAAAATACAATGGTTATAAATAGGAAGATTCGATATTTAAGTAGTTAACGCAAAATTAGATTTTTATTGTGTACTGTAGTGAGGGACCATTTTATTTAATATGCTGAATCAATTCGCAAGTACACCTATTAACGCCACAAATCCCTTGCTGTTGTGAAATACTCCTTTTTAATTATGGTGATTGTGACGTCAATTCATTTCTTCTTCTACATTCTGTTCGATTGGCATTGCTTTTATTCTTGAAAATGCCATTATTTAAGGATACAAGTGTGACCTTTATATTTCAAATGCATTTAATGTACTCACTTTCACAGCAAACCGATAATGGTTGATTATATGCAGTTTAATTGAGTACACTATGCATTTAGACGGGCTTTATTTTTATGCAAATTCAGAATCAATGGAAACAAAATTTAATAAAATATTGGAGCAATGTAAGACAATAAGAAGTCTCCTTGAATTTGAGTGTTTGTGTTCAATAATTAAAAAATGTTTAACATCACCAATATAATGGCTTGCTCATTTAAACTGTTAAATTCTCATTAAGTATGATGAACGATCATGCATCAATTGTCCTTTGATTATGGAGAATTTAGTAAACCAAAATGTGCAAACATAATAAAATGACACCCATCATAATTTCTGCCAAATTTCCTTGAAGAATTAGCAGTTTTAATGTGGCGTTCTTGGATTTATTTTGATGAATTCACCAAACTCAAAGGATTTCATTTCCACCTTACTCATCTCTCAATAAACAATGAGTGTTACAAAAACAGTGTAAAAAAACAGATAGTTTTACATTTGAATGTCCACAATATGAAATGCGCTGTAAGTTGATGAAATTCCACAGAAAATAGTATTATTTAGACTTGCTCTACCCCTCATTGTGTACAATCATGACTCCACAGCTAATTAAAAATGGTCTGCAAAAATCACGTTGCGGTGTATTAGCAAGGGAGCAAAAATCTCTCTTGTGTAGTAGCAAGATTCGTATGATATGTTTTGGGAAATGACCCCATAACTCATCACTGTAATTCAAATGACATGGAAAGAGGACATGGCCAAGTGTTAAACGATACTCATTTGAAATGAGAAATTTGAGCTTTAATCAGTTCATTACAGATCTGACTGATGTGAGTCTCCCTGTTTAGTTTCCTATCTATATTAATTCCTAGTATTTTAGAATTTTCAACATCAGTACATTTTTATATACTATAACTGCATACAATATGCTGAGTTTTGTTAGTATTTAAACCTAAATGATTAATATGAAACCTGCCTGCTTAGCCTGTCTTTGAGTGGCTCTGAGTCGTACCTTTGCATCTTCTAGATTTTGACATTTTTGCACACAAAAAGCGTAATAAGGATATAAAACATATGTAGGTTTAATTTTACAGGGCAAATCAGTAATCATGATGATACCAAAAATAGCTCAAAGACTAGAAATTCTTCATGAAAATATGGGCATTGAAATTATTATTAGAAACAAAATGAGGCAATGTCTTTATGGACAAATTAACCTTAGAACTACTAAAAATTTAAGAGAAATTAGGTCAATCAGACTTGTGCTAAGATACAATTTTCAAGGAAATAATGAAATTAACTCCTAATAATAATAATCTAGAAGGAACTTGAATCCTTAAATGAAACATTTCTATCCTGTTCCTTCCCTTTCCTTGCTTGCCTCACATTCTCCCCTCTATTACCATCTTGAACAGTCCCCTGTCGGTCAATATGCCCTTCATCCGTTTTTACTGCCTCAATAGGATTTCTCCCAACCAACCCCTCTCTTCACCCACCATACCAAGTACTTTCTCATTGGTTTTCTTCTCAGTCCATTTCACCTTCTCGATTTTCTCCACACCCACATGTCAAAAGCCTCCAGTCCACGACTATCCTCATGCTTCAATGACCACATTTCCGCAACTTATATAACTCTGCACCATATCAAAAGTTTCACGAGTCTTTTTTTAATATCCTTACTCAACGTCCCATTAATCAACTCTCTCCTCCTTATGAAAGCCTCTGCGCCTAGCGTAATTCTTCTCCATACGTCCCTACTGCTTTGACCGTGTTGGTCCAAAATGATTCAGAGATACGTCAACTGTTCTACCTGCATAAGTTTTTGCCCTCCCATTTTAATGTTTAGCTTAGCTTTATTCTTTCTAGAAAATTGCATAAACTTGGTTTTATTAATTTTGTTTCTCATCCCATATCTGTCCCACTGAATCTCCAATTCACCCAGCAATCCTTACAACCCCTTGTCTGACTGACAAACTAAAGCTTAATTAATTTTTTTTTTATACTCCGAGTGTATCCGATACCCATTGTGGGCCCTTCTTGGGCTAATTGATGGTTCCTGATAAAGTGATCCTCAGTTTAATTGTGCGCAGAGAATCGCGATGAGGTAATAGCACGTGTCTTAAAATAATAATTCGTTAGCTCAGCACAGATTAGCATATCCCACCTGTCCGAGATAATACGGAACTTCCAATTTAAAGACGTACACGGGGACATGATAATCTATGAGACACTGTCACGTACACTGAATAAATCACTAGTCCAACCGTGCAACCCCTCACCTGACACCAATATGTCGCGAGGGGGGTTTCTATGGTGCGACACAAAGGGTATCGGGGAAGGTCAGAGTAACTACACCGAGTATTACCAAAGCAGCCGTATATTACCCAACATCAGTCTTAATGCACCATTTACATAAGTATAAGCAAATTATGGATGGCTAGACCCTCGGTAAACCAACGCAAGTGCGGACAGAATTAAAATGGCAGAAAATTCCCAGGGACAGGGTAAATGCAGGGTTGACGCGGTCACGAAACACATAACCAAACGGAGCCCTCGTCCGTCGGAAAGGAATAGAGTATTGCAGGGTGGACGAGGTTAAACGAACGTAACCTAGGGAGAGCCCTCGTCCGAAGTTTAGTCAGGAATAGGACACACTGTCGCGACAAGCGCAACATAGCTGAATCATCGTGCCCTACCGGTCACCGCCAGATAACCAACTGACTGCTTTTTGCCCGGCGACCAGGGCTTTTATACCCAATTTATGAGTCAGGGGAGGAATACTTTTGAAACATTGTCTTTGGTCACGTGGGACATTCGCAGGAGCCAGGGAAGGAGTACCATGTCACATACTTGCGACAATAGATATAAAGTTTTGCAAAGTTACCATCTAGAATTTCGTTCAAGTAAAATGAGCTCTGTTGTTTAAAATATTAAATCTTCCTATTTACGCCACACATGGAAAGAATGGACTGGTGAGATCTTTTATGAAACATATACCTTTTAATTTCTGGAGAACATCAAATTACATTCACGACAAGATTACCAGCTGCTGAGATAGTTGTCTTTTAATTTGTTCTGATCATAAACTCTGCTTGAATTGACTGGAGTATCCATCTAAGCGTAGAAAATATATATGTTAATGCTCCTTTTTGAAGTAAGTATGGTCTATGTTTTGGATGGAATTGAACAGGAATCAAGTGCCAACCTACAGCTGTAAACAGTGTCAATATAAATTGAAAATAATACTTAATAATGTATTCCATGATCAACCAATACATTGAGACCAAATTATTCAAAGTGGATTTTTAAAATACAATTTATTGAAAGATTCAATATTGAAAAATTAAACATAAAATAAACTGTATTTAATACACGCTCGGTAGAAGATAGGGCTTCTTAAGTTATTTCCATAGCCATTTTGCAATTACCCAATTGGGTGCCACAAATCACATATTATGAAGCACTCCTTTTTAATTACAGTGTTTGTAAAATGAATTCATTTCTTCATCTTCATTATATTTGATTGGCATCTATTGGCTTAGAAATGCCATTTATTTTAGAATATAAGCATGACATATAAAAGTCAATTGTTTTAAATGCACGCGATTTCAAAGCCAATTAATAATGACTGATTCCATACAGGTTCATTGAGTATATTTTATTTATTTTTATAGGCTTTATTTTCATAAAATATTCAGAATCAATCAAAACAGATTTCTATGAAATATGGGAACAGTTTAAGACAATGAGAAGTCTCATTATCATTTATTATTTATTTATTATTATTTATTATTTGTTCTACAGGAAAAAGGTGGGTCATGATAGTCCAGGGAGGTAGGGCATTGGACTATTGACCTGAGGGTCCTGAGTTCAAACCCCAGGCAAGGAACTCAGGGCACCTGATGCTCCACTCAAGCTATGTGATTTTTTCTGGTACCAATCTTCCTGGTAAACCTTATCTGCCACAGTGAAAGTAACTGGCTCCCCTTAATACCCTGATGTGTGAATTTCACAGACTGTATAGAGCTAAGTACTGGGTGAACTCTACCATCACCCATAAACCGACCTTCCAGCATTGATTACTGTGTTTATGGTACACAGGAAATGGTCAGTATTGAACGTGGAATATACCAATCTTCCTAATACATCCTTAGATTGTGCTAGCAGTAATGAAACCTCTGCTAGGTCAAAGATTATGTCCTGACTGCAGACAACTATTACACCTCCTCAGAGCTGGCTGATTTATTGGCTATGAAAGGAATAGATAGACATGGGACATTGAGAATTAAAAGGAAGGAAGTACTAGATGACGTATAGACTAAAGAAGTTGAAAAAGGAGGAATCGACTGCCCTCCAGCAAGGCAAAGTGATTGCTATGAATTGGGAAGATGAGAAGGCCGTCAAGTCTCTGTACCTTTACAGTACATAATACGGAATTTGTGGAATATAAATGAAAAGGATATGGTGCTATAAAAGCCAAAAGTTGCTGTTGTGTACAATAATACAATAGGTGGAGTAAAAAGGGAAGATCAGCACCTGACAAATTTCCCCATTATGAAAAAAGGGGGGCAATAAATATTTAAAACATTTTTCACTTGTTGGACCAGGGCACATGGAATGGATTTCTGTTGCAGAGAAAGGGTGGTGGACCAAAGGGTAAGTTCAGAATTTAGAATCAAACTAATGGAAGATGTAATTGAAGGGTACATTGCATATGATATAACATGTGAGGGTAGAAGGCCTTCAGTAGAACCAAATCCTTGATCCTCTATGTAAGTTACAATTTCCCAAGTATATTCCACCTACAGAGAAGAAGGAAGAGCTTTGTAGGATGTGTGCAGTTTGTTGTGCCAAAAGGGATGGAACAAGCAAAAAGTTTGGAAAAGAAGTGAGATGCCATTTCCAAGCATGTCACAGCCGCTAAGAACAGACATGTGTTTTTATGAACGGGAGGAGATTTTCGTGTGTTTTAAAAATATGGTTGAAAGAATTCGTAAATCATGCCTTAAGTTTCTACGTCATTTCATTTTAATCCCCATGTTGTTTCGTCATCCTGTTTTTCAACAGGAATTAATAATTCTAAATCGTCGATGACTTCATTTGCGTGTGACTGATCCTGAGCAACTTTCATTTGCCGCTTTGTTTGTAATTCAAATTTCAAAAATTATGAAGAAGAGTTGCTGTTTCTCTCGCTTTTAATACACAAAACATTCTATATAAAAATAATTTAATTAGAATGTGCCAATTGCAAATTGCCATACATTCTCAATCGTTTTCACTCTGAATATATTGATTATGCTGATTAAATTGTAAACACAATTTCTTTCACTTTTTCCACGTTTTTTCATTGGTGCGTTGTTGATGCAAAAGAAGAATGGGGGTCCTGCTACCGACCGACCAATCGATGCTTATGGACTGCGCCGTTAGGTGCATCTTATACCAATATCCAGCTATGATGATCAATGGTCATAGGATATAAGTGGTTCATGGGGGAAGTTGAGCTAGTGAGTATATTTTAGTGCAGTTTGTGACAGTATTATATTTGGAGATTATGACAGCCCATTTAAGCTTGCTTTAGCACAATTGTATCTGAAATGGGGATTATCAGGGTAATCCCATAAAGGTTCTAATAATGGGTTACCAGTATTTCCTATTGCTTGTTGAAATGACGTGGCTAGGTCGCTTAGATACTACCTTGATCAAAAAGTTCCCGGAATAACCACCGTGTGGCGCTCCCATCGTTCCGATTTGAGTTCTGTTTTTTTTGTTAAATTGGTACATCTGTTGTTGATATTCCCTTTAAATCTTAGTGTCATAACTTGACATTTGCAAAAGTTACGTAGCCAAGAGTACATCTATCTCTGTGTGTGTTGGCGATTTTTTACAATTGCAGAAATGGATTTAAATTTGCTACAACGAACTTGTATTAAATTTTGCGTAAAAAACGGATATAGTGGCGCACGGACGTTGGAAATGTTGGAAAAGTGTTTCGGCAACGATTCTCTAAAAAAAACGGTCGTTTACCAGTGGCACGAGCGGTTCAGAAGTGGTCGTGAGTCAATCGAAGATGATGAACGCAGTGGCAGACCATCGACATCGAAAGTCGGTGAAATAATTGATAAAGTAAAAGAAATGTTGGTCAATAACCGCAAATTAACCATCAGAGAAATAGCGGAGGACTTGAACATTGCCTATGGATCCGCCCAAGACATTGTGGTTAATGATTTGGGTTTCCGTCGTGTAGCAGCAAAGTTGGTGCCAAAAGACCTCAATTTCATGCAAAAAAGAGACCGTGTTGACGTCGCAAAAGACATGATTTGCGAGGCTGAATCCGATCCCACATTCATCAAAAGGATCATTACTGGAGACGAGACGTGGGTTTATGAGTACGACACGCAATCCAGACATCAGGCAAGTGAATGGCGTTCACCAAATGAGCCGAGACCAAAAAAACCACGTCGTTTTCAGTCAAAAAAGAAGGCAATGCTGACGGTTTTCATGGATTACAACGGTGTAGTGCATCATGAATTTTTGCCAGAAGGCCAGACAGTAAACAAAGAGTATTATTTGGGCGTTATGAGACGTTTGCGTGAAGCAATTCGCCGAAAGAGACCAGAAATGTGGGCAGAAAACTCGTGGATTTTGCACCATGATAACGCACCGTCGCACAGTGCTATCATTATTCGTAATTTTTTGACGAAAAATGCAACAAATACCATCCAACAGCCACCGAATTCACCTGATTTGGCTCCCTGTGACTTCTTTCTGTTCAATCGAGTTAAAAAACCATTACGGGGAACGCGTTTTAGCAGCCGAGAGGAAGTAATGGAAAAATCGCAGGAAGCACTGATGGACATACCGAAAACCGAATATAAAAAATGTTTCGAGGATTGGATCAAGCGCTGGCATAAGTGTGTTGCAGTCGATGGGGATTACTTTGAAGGGGACAATATAGATTTAGATGAATAAACTTGTATTTTTAATTTTCTGAATAAATTCCGGGAAATTTTTGATCAAGGTAGTATGTTGGAAGGTCCGGTATTTTTAGATCCATGTGAATATCTGAGTTTCTTACAAACCAGGCGTCGTTGGCAAGGGTTCGTAGAGTATTATTTTGGAAGCGTGTCAATTTATTCAATTTGGTTACGGCTATTGAACCCCAGGCTGGGTAGCCTTCAGATAGGTCGTATCATAGATTTAAATAACAGTACCTTGGTGAGAAGACGGAGGGGACTGGTGTGTTTTATGAGGGGATAGAATAAGAAAGCGGCTGAATTGGCCTTGTTGAGTGTGTGCTTGACAAGTGAGTTTACTGTCCATTTGTACACCAAGAAATTTAGCTGATGATGCCTGGGGGATTATTTCCCTGCCATAGTGGATAGCAGTGATGTGAGGATTCTTCCATTTTCTGGCGTAGTTTACGTTTACACATTTTGTGGTGTTAATGGTTAGTTTCCAATCGGTCATCCACTCTGCTATGCTCTTAAGGTGTTCTTGGACATTTTTTGCGGCATGATTTGGGTCAAAGGAAGTTGATGCTATAGCTGAGTCATCCCCATAGAGGTAGGTTTTGGGTCGGAGGGGAGGTTGTTATTGTAGAGGTTGAATAGGACGAGTGACAAAATTGATCCTTGAGGAAAGCCTGCGGATATGGACCGGGTAGTTGATTTGGCATTGTTAAGGGCTAAAAAGAATGTGCGGTTTGAAAGAAAGGAGGGGATGGTCTTATTTAGGTATACTGATATGTCGGTTTTAAGCAGTTTATGTATTAAACCAGTTTGCCAGAACTTGTCAAAAGCTCTTTGGAGATCAAAGAAGACTACTTGGGTGTGCTTGTGGATGTTGAAGCCGAAACTGATCTGTTCAACCAATCTTGTTATTTGCTGAGTCATGGAATGGCGACGGCGGAAGCCAGTTTGCTCAGGTCTGATCAAGTCTAGGGCCATGATTTCTTCTTGTAGTCTGTTTAAGATGCATTTTTCTAGAAGTTTGCCCATGCAGGGGAGCAGGCCACTGGGTCTATAGCTCAGGATATAAGAAGGATTTTTATCAGGTTTTGGAAGGAGTATTATCTTAGCTGTTTTCAATGCATTTGGGAAGTACGATTGGGAAAGACAGGCGTTGAGGATAGAGTGTGGGTTTTTGATTAAAGATTTAGGAAAGTTTTTCAGATGAAGGTAGGAGATTTGATCGGGTCCCGGTGATGACTTGGTTTTGGAGTGGGACATAATGGAGTAAAGTTCTTGAGGAGTAATTTCCAGGAATATTTGGAATGGGCAAAGTGACAGGCCAGAGATGCTGATCAACGCTTCTGAATCCAACAAGGATGTATTATTGTTTTTAAAAATGCATTCGAAGGAGTCGGCAGAGGTATTTGCTTTGTAGCAGTCATTGTATAGTGCTCTCCCATTGTGTGGTATTGGCGGGGTGGGTACCTTTTTCCTTCGCAGACAGTGGGCTAGGGTCCATACCGAATTGGCCTTATGTGAGAGTGAACTTATTTTCTCATGCCAAAGTTTTTCCCAATGTGTTCTAGTTTTGGATGTTACAAGGTTTCGAAGTGCACAGAAGCCGATTTTATCTTGGCGGAGATGAGTGCATTGCCAGAGGGCTCTGGCCTTGTTTCTAAGTGAAATGAAGTGCAATATATCCAGAGGTAGTGTGGCACCAGCGATGGAGGCTGGAGAAGGAGGTTAGCAAGAGCGATGAATGATTTTGGTTAAGGTGCTTGTAAAATCTTGAGCCGCATTCTCTATGCTGTCTGGAGTGCTAGCAGGAGATGGGACAAGGTTAATGGCCAAGCAGTTTTCTTTAAATACGAGGGTCATCCGGAAAGTAGTACCCGTTCGTGAAATAAAGACACAAAAGTAAATATTAACAAACATAAAAAATTTTATTTGAAAGAGGATACTTTAAACTACTTCTCAACATAATCTCCAAGCAAATTAAGGCATTTGTCATAACGTGTGACAAGTTTCTGTATTCCTGCTGCATAGTCCTTCGCCGCCAGCTCATTGAGATACGCGAGGGACCCATCTTGCACAAATTTTTGCATAATGCAGATGGTGTTTAACAATTTCATGAACAATTGTTCGACAAACATGGGGAAAATGCTCACAGATGTCATCAATTGTGACGCGCCGATCGTTCCTCACGAATTCGTCAACTGAGCTCACCAGTTGGTCTGTAATGACAGACGGTCTCCCCGAACGCTCATCGTCATGTGTGTTCCCCCTCCCCATGTTGAAGTTGCGACACCACCGCCGAACAGACGACTCGTCCATTACATTGTCTCCATACACCTCCTTTAATTGGCGATGAATATCACATGGGCAAACGTTTCTTGCATTGAGGAATTTAATCACTGCCCTCACTTCACAACTGGCGGCGTTCTCAATTTTTTTTAAACATTGTAAACAATCACAGAAACAACACAGGCAATGCTAGCGTCACGCAACTTGGCTCAGAGAAGGAACACAAGCCACTGAAGCTATCGGACCTCGTCCAGCGGCTACTCGCGTCGTCAGCACTTCATGCGGCACGAACGGGTACTACTTTCCGGATGACCCTCGTAGTTTCAAATTAACTCTTCTAGTTGGTTCTGGTTGTATGAAGGAGGGTAGGAATGCAGTAAAATATGGGGCAGTGGTCCGAGGCTGAATTATCTAGGTTAAGGATTTGGAATGCGATATCTGCGGATAATAGAACTACATCCAGGGTATCGGAGGAGTGGGGGTGATGATGGAAGTGGGTAGGGAAAGGCGGTGAGTGAATTGCGATATTGTTGGTAAATAGGAGCTTATGATGGGCTCGCCTTCGTGTTGTAGTGGTTTTTCAAGCTTTTGTTTTTTGTTTTTTATGCCATTTATGTTCCATTGTAAAAATTTAAGGAAGTGGTTGTTTATTTGTGAATTAGGCACCATTTACAAGTTGAAGAAGGGCTGGTATAAGGTCATTGGTGATGATGCTAATAAGGGTTTTATGGTCAGTAGGAGAGAGAAGTTTCGTAATTATGCTCAATAGAGCAGTTCTTATATTTGCGGTTGATGATTGGTCATTGATTCAGGGAGAGTGTTGTCCAGAGGGTGGCGGAGGGTGTTGATCGGAGGTTGGGGGAGAGTTAAGAGATGATTGAGGGGTCTCCACGATTTCGGTTTGTTGGTTTTGCCAAGGGTTACGGAGAGGAGGAAACGACTGAGAATTTGTATTTAGGTACGGTTGCTTCGAGGGCTCGTGCATGGTTGTAGGGCTTCCATGCCATGCCGACACCTAAAAACAGGGGTAAGGGATTATCTAGCGGTGAGGGTAAAAGGTTACGCATATGAGCTAGGAGACTTCTTCCGTCTTTCAGGTCCTCTATGTCTGCGGTAACCGAGCTTCTAACTTTAACTGTTCTGGAGGGTCCTCTCCACCGGGAAACTAACTTCCGTGCTTAACCACTTGGTGCTTGCTTGGTGCTTGCTTGGTGCTTGCTGTCTCGATAAGTGAGCAATGCAAAGCCCAGTTGTTCGTCCCAATCAGAGTGGTCTTGGGCTGCATAATGGGGAGTCACGGAAGCAAAGGAATGGTGTGCATGCCCTAGACGACCATTTGAGGCGGGGTTATATGGAGAGAAGTGAAGATAGATTTTATTTTCAGTTCCCTGCAAACGTTTTTCATTAGTTCCGAAGTGAAGTTTCCACTTCTGTGTGCCAGTAAATATTTAAGCACACCCTGACGGCAAATTATGTGCTCGACAAAAAATCCTGCCACTGTTTTGGCCGATTGATCTGGAATCATAAGGGCTTCATGATATCTTGTGAAATAATCTTGGCGAGTTAAATTATATCGGTATATCATTTATCATCAGTATCAGTTATCATATAAACGATATATGATGAATTTTCCTATAATCTGCACGCTAATCGTCATTCCTTTCACTGGAGTGATGGATAGGATTAGGTCTTCCCCAACCCGCTGGTCGGGGTCATCCCGTTTCCCGAGGCCATTCGGTTTGAGCGCTCTGGACAATTAATTGGAAGGTGGCCAACTTCCTTACATATTCCGATGCATAGCGGGGGACAGTCTCGGGAAATATGTCTCCTTGCTCCGCAGTTAAAACAAGCTCGAGTTTTAGAGCGACAATCGCGAGCTATGTGGCCCGCGCACCCACAGGAAAAGCATTTTGCAGCGTATCCGGTAGAGCTCAAGAGCACCACAAAAGACGAGATTCCTACGTAATGAGCGCGCTTTATGTCCAAACCCAGGGGGGACAGGGAATTAACGTTTCTTTCTATATCGGACAGGGATACGGTGGGTACGTCATGAGTATCTAATTTTGCGATCGACTTTAAGAGGTACTCAAGGTTGGCGTCGTTACTTGCCAGGTTCAGGTATCGGTCATGAATAACACTTTCATTTATCATTGGCAGTGGAAATATTTGTATGCAAGGAAGTACTTACACTTTGGAATTCAGTTAAGGCGGGTATGTAATTTACTCCATCGCTGGCCGAACACCCAGATGCAAGAGTTAGGGTGCCTTGCTTACTGATGGATAACTTGGAGTATTGTTGAGGGCAGTCGATAGTTAATTCGGTGACGCTACTGAGGCTAAAGCGCCACTTTCCAGGCGTTTCGCCCTTGATAAACATTGCAAATGGGGACTGAGCTAATCCTATCTGGCAGTTCTGCTTTATGAGTTTTGTTTTCCGGAGAAAAATGGCAATGTTACAGGAGCGGGAGTTATGAGTTAGTATTGGGTAAGCCTGAGGAAACACGATCATGCTTTCAGTTCTACATTGCTGTGAGTAGTCGTAGGGTAAGAGTACAAAGTTGCTCTGTTCCATTGAGACGGCCAGATTAGGCGAGTCAGGCTGTATGAGGACAGATTTATTCCCACCATCGGTGGTCGGGAAAGGTAGCGCTCGCAACACCTTGAAACTCATTCCCTTTTGCGTCAACGGCAGTATTATGAGTAATTTGATGTCGCCCATCCGCCGGATCACTCTCACGCTAGCAATGTCGTACATGATCGCGATTTTGTGGTCCAGATCGCGGGGGAGCGACCAATCGGGCAGCAGCGCTCCGGAAATACTTTTCAGGATACCCTGGAACTGGCTGGGAGGGAGTAGGGAAGGTATGGACTTCCCAGCTTCGGCGAGTCGCACTTTAGCCTTGACAAGGTCTATCTCATGTTGCAGTTCAGCGATGTGGCGAATGAGGGCAATAAAAGCGGTATGGCTGTAGCTGAAGACTTTAAAAGCGTATTTTGTTGAAGCTATAGTCTCAGTATATGCTTTGATACTCTTTTCTATATTTTTTTTGCATGAGTTCTAGGGCTTTCCCTGTCGAAGAAATCATGTCTTTTAAGTGTATTGGATGCGTTGGACAGAAATGTACATCGCGCATTTAGGGCATGTTCGGTGCGAATGGATAACCCTTCTATTTTCTTATCTAATGTTTGTATCTGATGGTCGGTCGCCGTGCCTGTAAAAAAATGCAGTCCGTAACCGACCACGTCAAACAATCCTCTGCCCTTACGAGTTGCTTCGGTGGCTCCAATTAACATTTCTAATTGCCTTTCCAAATTGTTTAAGTTGAACCGTACACTTTGTTAGATATAGCAAATCATATTAGAAAAGAGATATTAGCAAAGTGAAAAAACATGCTCGCGTTTGGTTGTGCTGTTAATTTTAAATTAATCTCATGGAATTGGGTGTTCTGTCGTTTAACTATGTCCACTGCAGCTGTTAGCTGAGGTATGTGAAGGTCTATGTTCACTATCCATTCACTCACTATGAAGTACAATGGTCCTTTCGGGACGAAAAGCAGACCAGAGGTGTTTGCTCCACTCTACAGTCCTATTGTCACTAGACACAAAGTCTGTACGGTAAGGAGTTCCATGGTTTCTATAAGGAGGAAATTAAAGGTTAGATTAGAATATATAGTTAATGCGGTCGCAGAGCTCACATGACGATCTCGCGATCTCCTTTATTTTGTTGGATTAATTGTCTTTTCCGTCTTTTATTGAGAATACGTCGCCTACGCTTATGCTCTTTCCGCGACGGGGGGTATTCCCTCCTTTTTTCAATTCCGGCTGGGGGACGAGGCGCTGAATCTTCCAATGTTAAATTTGAAAATGCAGTTTTGAACACAATGGGGAGGGGGGGCAAGTTGGAGTTTGTGAAGTATTCACCGGCTTCCACGACAGCGGTTGGTGGACTGCTTTGTCCGTCGAAGGGTGAGGACGCAGGAGAGGAATCCACTCCTCTCTCTTCGTTGGGCGGGATCTCCGGTGTTGAGAGACTGCGACCCGGCGTGGGTGGCGGTCCATCCGCCTGGGCTGGAGGCGAAAACGGTGGGGTTTCATCCCACCAGGAGTAGTTTCTTCCCTGGGTTGGTGACGCTGGAGCTAGACCCTCTCCATCTCCTGCGGAATACATTGGCTGGCTGCGTTGCCCTTCCCCATGCTGTAGATACCGGAAAGCACTCCAATACTCATCACCGCCACCCAGGTGTTGTCGCACGGGAGAAGGGAAGTGACCCGGTGTGGGCGGTGGTCCATCCGCCTGGGCTGGAGGCGAAAACGGTGGGGTTTCATCCCACCAGGAGTAGTATCTTCCCTGGGCTGGTGACGCTGGAGCTAGACCCTCTCCATCTCCTGCGGAATACATTGGCTGGCTGCGTTGCCCTTCCCCATGCTGTAGATACCGGAAGGCACTCCAATACTCATCACCGCCACCCAGGTGTTGTCGCACGGGAGAAGGGAAGCGACCCGGTGTGGGTGGTGGTCCATCCGCCTGGGCTGGAGGCGAAAGAGGTGGGCTTTCATCCCACCAGGAGTGGCCATCGGCCGCCGGAAGGCGGTCGTAGATTGGAGGTGTCTCGCCAAACAATTCTCTGATCTTCCTTGCTACCTTCTTTCTCCGTAGCAATTGTCTTACTGCTATTACTCGGGCCATACCTAATAGGCAGATACAAGGGAGGGAAGTAGGGTGAATTAAGAGCGTATCCTCCCGGGCAGGGGCCGCAAGTGATAAAATATCTCTGACGATGGAGGATGATTTTGGAGATTTTGCCCTTGAGGAGGGTCGGTCGGTGAACCATTGTTTATTTTATCTGGCTGCGGAATGTGGACTTGATTATGGTTGGTCTGGGCGCCTTGCTCAGTCTCGAACTCGTCAATCACGCGTCCTGCTTGTGCGTAATTAGGTGGCGGTTCGGGCTCTGGTGGTTGTGGAAGCAAATTCCTGTGGTGCGCTGTCAGAATCCTCCCGTCCCGGATATTCTCATTGTCAAAGGTCACCTTACTTCTAACTTTGACTACCTTGTAGGGGCCAACCCACTTCGAAGTAAACTTTTTTGACTGCCCGGGCGTAAGTACCAAGTTGCGCAGCAACACGAGTTGCCCGTTAAGAATAGGCGGCAACCGTAAGTTCCTATTGTATTTATAATGCTCATTTTGTATGTTACGCTGGTTATTCTCTGCCGCTTGCGCGCGCGCGATTTGGAGCCGGCGTTGCAAAACGTGATCGTACGGGGGTACCTCCGTGTAACACGGTAGGAGGGGTCGTAAGACATCATCCCAAGGCATATCCAATTCCCTCCCATATAAAAGGTAAGCAGGAGTTTGCTATTTCTGTACACAAATAATGCAAAATTTAGTTGATCGTTCCAATCCGAGTGGTCTTGGTTGACATAGTGAGAAAAAACGGCGGCATAAGATTGGTGCGCCCTCTCCAGCCTACCATTGGAAGCGGGATTGTAAGGGGAGGTAAAAATTGTCTTTACTTTCAATAGATCACAAATTCGCCTCATAAGCTGTGATGTGAAATTGGCACCTCTGTCAGTGAGAAGGGTGTCTGGCACCCCATGACGGCAAATGATCTGCTCTACGAAGGCTCGAGCTACAGTTTCTGCGGATTGATCGATGATAGATATGGCCTCCGGATATCTCGTAAGATAATCTTGACATGATAGTATGTAGCGATTGCCTCTATTAGATACTTTTAATGGACCAATTATATCGAAAGCAATTTTCTCGAACGGATATGACGCTTCGGTGACAGGTTGAATAGGTATTCTTTCCTTTCTTCCCTTTCGTTTCATGCAGCTCACGCAATTACTAAGGTAATTTCGAGTGTCGGCGTAAAGCCCGGGCCAATTAAAATGTCTTTGCACAATATTTAATGTTTTGTCTATTCCTAGATGTCCTGCAAGGGGGCTGTCATGGCATCTTTGTAATATGTAATCTCTCATGCTTACGGGTGCACAGATGGTGTATAGTGGATCGGGGGTCTTAACGTGGATTTTATAGAGTACTCCATGCTCGTCTAAGAGATAGTTGGGGTTTCGTTCTTCCGCTAGCGTACGCAGTGGTCGAAGTTCCGGACAAATTGACTGTTCTTGCGCAATCTTGGTTTTATCCCAAACTGGCTCGTATTCCGTGTCTTGATGGAGGGCATTTACTATTGGGTTCACTGCGCGGGAGAGAGCGTCTACGTGCGGAATATCTTTTCCTGCTTTGTACTTTATTGTAAACGAGTATTCGGTGAGCTCCATTATCCACCTAGCCAGTCTGGGTTTCGGCTCGGAAAGGGCAAGTAGCCATCGGAGCGGGCTATGATCAGTGATTAAAGTGAACGGACGGCCTAAAAGATATACTCTGAACTTTCTAATCATATGTACGACCGCCAAACACTCAAGTTCAGTGGCGGAGTATGCTTTTTGCTGCTGTGTCAACTGCTTGCTGGCGCATGCTATCATATGCTCGCCATCTTCAAAATTCTGCGACAGCACTCCTCCAATCGCCACGGAAGAAGCGTCAGTGGTCAAAATGAATTCTTTCTAAAAGTCAGGGAATCGCAATACGGGTTGACTCGTGAGACAAGCCCTTAATTTTTCAAAAGATTCTTGTTGCTCTCTTTCCCAAATAAAGTCCGTATCATTCCTTGTTAGCGAGGTAAGAGGACTCGAAAATTGAGCAAAATGCAAAATAAATTTCCTGTAATATCCCACTAACCCAAGGAACGATTGCAGTTGCTTAACGTTACGTGGTGCTGGAAAACTGCTTATTGCATGTATTTTTTCTTCATCGGGTTCCAACCCATTAGCGGAAACGACGTGACCGAGGAATTTCACTCGTGTTTGGAAGAATCCACATTTTTGTGGTTTCAGTTTCAAATTCGCTTTCCTCAGTCTTGAAAAAATATCTCTCAAGCCTAGTATGTGTTTTTCCAAGCTCTCCACATGCCGTAATATGTCGTCGAGATAGAACAAAACTCCTCGATTGATCATTCCATCTAGTGCGGTTGTCATAAGACGCATGAATGTGGAAGGCGCGTTCGAAAGGCCGAATGCCATCCTGTTGCACTCGTAGTGTCCGTCTGGAGTGCTAAAAGCGGTTTGTGCCCTGTTTTTTTCGTCTACTTCAACTTGCCAGTAACCTTGCGATAAATCTAGGCAGCTGAAATATTTTGTCCCTCCTAACTGATCGAATATTTCGTCCATATTTGGCAGTGGAAATACTTCCTTTCTAGTGACGGCGTTCAGAGCGCGATAGTCAATGCAAGGCCTATACTTGACAGGTTCGCCTGGAAAATGCTTTTTCTTTACTAGAATCAGAGGAGCAGACCATGGACTGGTAGATGGAGATATGACTCCCTGATCAAGCATATCCCCGATGGCCTCCTTAAGAGCTTCTCTTTGAGAATGAGGGACGCGATATGGAGACTTTTTAATGGGTTTGGAATCTCCCACATCTATGGTGTGCTGTACCAGGTTGGTGCATCCCAATTTAATATCCCCGTGGATAAAAATATATGCATACTCTAGTAAAAGTTGCTTTAAAGAGTCAGCCGCTTCATTTGGAGTATCAGAAAACGAGAATAGTGACAGTAACTCAGCGGTGGAGTGGTGCTCGGGCCACATTTCTGGGGTTTCTGTTTCAATCGAATTTACAGCTAGTAATTCATGACTTTCTGAAAAAATGTTGAAACTGTATAAGGACCCTTTTCTTAACATCTTTGGTTCGGGCCGTGTGTTACACAACAACAAAGGTATTACACCATCGGGGGAGACGGTTGCTAGAACTGGAAGTATTAATACATCTCCCTCCCTTCCCTGAATAATGATATCCTCGCCATAATAGTCCTGAATTTTTGTACTCGTCAACATAACCGAGCGTGGAGGAATTTTAATTGTATCAACAAATGTAGCTTCATGCGACGCTTTCTCTTGCGTGCAGGTTACTCGTCCTTCTGTCCCGCAATTACTTTCTGCATGGACTACGGATGGATCGCTTTCAACAACTGACGTTTTACATTCGCCTTTCTGCCCAACAGTTAGATTTGCTCCATTAAAAATTTCTCGCGTACAGGTTACTCGTCCTTCTGTCCCGCTAGAGTGAGTGGCCTCAACCAAGACATCTTCAGTATCCCCAAAAATGTCCCCAAGCAAACCGGTGCTTGTGACTTAGATTCCTGACGGCACTAATATATCATCACTCAACTCTTCCCAATTAATATTAAGCGAATCATCAACAGCCACGAGTCCATCATTCACTTTATCCTTTGAGCTTCTGCTGGCGTTATCCTCTTTGAAAGATTCATTACTCGGTGTTTTAGGCACTGCTTGGATATCATCACATGAAGTTATGTCCTCTAAAAATACAGCGGAAATTTTCTGTTTTGAGTAACCTGATTTTAACATGGTTTCGTGCCCTTCTGTTATTTTCATTTTACCTTCTCCGCTCGAAATGCTACTTCCGTATTTTACCATGAAGTCTAGTCCGAGGATACCGTCATACGGTACTTTCCCTAGATTTGCAATCAATGTATCGTGAGGGTAAACTTCTCCATCGATAATGAAAGGTATGTTGCCTTGCCCTAATGTGGCGAGCGCATGGTCGGAGGCACTTCTCACAGGGGAGGAATAGTCGTCAATTTTTAGGTTTCCAAAAGGGAAACTTGTACTCTGCATAATACTCACAGCGGCACCGGTATCCACTAAAAAGGAATACACTCTACCTAGTACTGTAACCGAGACCGTGAAGCCGACTTCTGGTGCTACGACGAGCACTAATTCGTCCCCGACCTGCCGGCCGGGGTGGCCGCGTTTCCCTGATCTCGCTTTTGGGTGGGGGTGGGACAATCTATCGGGCGATGGCCCGCTTGCTTGCACACGCCGCAAATCATCAGAGGGTATCTTTACTGACATGGCTCCCTTCCCCACAGTTATAACATGCGCGGGGTTTTGTACGGCAATAGCGCGCGATGTGTCCCACCTTTTTACAGTAATTACAATTCCGAGGCGCATTAGTTACGTTCCCTCCACCCACCGGCAGTCTAGACTGTGGAGGCTTCGTGTGTACATTAACCTGGATTGCGTGCACTTGATCCGAAAGACTAGGGCTCACAGTGGGGTTTAAGATTGGCTCGAGATGGGGTTGAACATGACTCGTTGTGAAATATCGTGTCGGGTCACTGTACGGAAAGGTTGTCGGTGTCTTCACGTTAGGACTGCGCACGGGCATACCAAAGTCATGGTTCTGCAAGAAGTTTACTTTTCTAACGCCTGAGTGATTACGAGCATCCTCTAGGTTAGCAAATTCCTCAGCCTCTTGCATGGTTCTTGGATTGCGCACTAGCACGAATCGCCCAATTTTTCCCTAAGTCCGACCAAGAACTGTGAGAGGAGGCGGTTCTCGAGCATAATTCCTGTCGCTTGTGAGTCTGGGTCTAGAAAAGCATCTCTTAGTTTTCGTCCCAATTCCCTGAGACGGGAAGAATACTCGTTCACGCTTTCCAAGGGGCGTTGCAAACAGCTTGTGAACATTCTTTCAACAGAGACCAGTGAAATTTTGGGAATGAAGCGCTTTTTCACTAGTTTAGAAAAAAGTTCATAGGACTCAATAACGTGAGGATTTGACTTAATGAATTCGGCAGCGGTACCGCTCAGACGCAGCCGTGCTACGCTCAAGGCTTGCTTCTCACTCAACCCGCTAAGATGACTCACTAACTTAAGATTGTTCAAAAAATCCTCGATGCTTACGTCCCCATCACCGTTAAAACTCGGAATTAAATGAATGTGATGTCCTGAAAATGTTTGTTGCATCGTCGGAGGGGAAACAGGGGCGCTTTCTATCATATTAACAGCGGAAGTGAAATCAATTACGTTCGTATTGTTTGGTGATAAATCACGCTCCCAAGGCAGAGATTCGCCAAAGCGCCCATACGTGCCCTTGCCACCGAAATCCATTATGATTTAAAGACAATACGGCTAGGACAAAATTCATTCGCCATATGTTAGCAATATAACCGATTCTCGTTAAAAAAAATGGGGTTAGTTTCCTTTTGGCATTACGCGTAACTACTTCTTAAATCGAAATTCAATCAAACGAATGAAGCATGATGGACGGAAGGCAAGTTGCATTTAAATAAGCCGCTCCATGACTCCGCCACCCCACACCTGACACCAATATGTCGCGTGGATATAGTAGGGTTGGGTTCGTGGAATCAAAGAGGGGCTTTCCTTGCTATACATTTATTGGACTTACTACACAAGGAGTCCGGCCCGGAAGGAAAGAGGAAGCGTAGAGACAACAGCGGAGAAAGCAAGGTTGACTTCTAAGGGGCTCACAGTTTGATTTCAAAGCCGGGGTGATGTCGCGGGGACATGATGCTAGTTCTGATGTTTCGGAAAAGCCAAGTAGATGGCAGTCTCAATACATAATGTCGCGAGGACATGATGCTCGGACATCTAGAAGGACTCATGCGAGCTAGTGTCCTTTTCGCCGAATCCGCGATAGCAAATTTGGCGAACAGTGGCTGGACACAGTCACGCACTACCGAGGTTAACCTGCTCTCTCCCCTTCCGCTAATGATACGGAGTTCGGCGCCCGGTCTTTGTACCCGGGAATTCATATATTAACCCCGAGCGCCCCAACTTGATTGCCAGAATCAAGGAGACATCAGACGAGAGCCTACTACTTTCTTCGGATGTCTTCTAGCAACTCTGCTTTTCCGGTGGTCCAGGTGAGGAGGAAGACGCACCGTCGTGCCAACTCCTTCGGAGACTTCATGTCCACGAAGGGAATTACACAGCGTGGGAATAATCGTCCGCAAGGCAAAGAACCTCCAGCTGTTTTGCCGGGGGTATCTAAGCCTTCGGCAAATTCATCATCAGGTGTTGAAGCCTTGGCTCTCAGCCCGTCGCAGTGCTTGGAGGAGACGAAGGCCCGAAGCGGGACAACGGAGGCAACAGCAGACCTCGGCCCTTTACAGGGCCAGGTGGTGAAGGACACCGCAGGCGGCGTCAAGCGAAAGAAGGCATCTGGAAGGAACCAGAAGCCAGAAGATTCCGCGGTTACGCGGATGCCGAATCTTCAAGGAGACGATAGGGCGGAGCGTGCGCTGAGCACAGAGGAGGGGGAAGGCGACGACGGATTTACCTTGGTTTCTTCCAAGAGGAAGAAAAGGAAACCGCTTCTGACGAACGACGCAGCCGTCCCGGAAGCCACACCTCTACCGGCACCGGAACCTAAGACGCTGCGACCACCGCCTATCGTCGTCTATGGGGTCACTGACGTCCAGGGACTGATTGACCAGCTGTCGGGCGACATAGGTGATGCTTTCAGCTTGGAAGTTCGAAGAGCTTTAATCCGGATCATCACCTCCAACAGAGAGGGGCATGAAAAGGCACTCTCCTTGCTGCAGAGCAAGAAAATCCAACACCACTCGCAGCCCATTGAAAAGGTGCCAGGGATGAAGCTGTTCATCAAGGGTATCTCTCGATGGATAGCAGTCGAAAAGGTATCCGAGGGACTCAGATCCCTCGGATACGAAATTCGTAGCGTACGTCGCCTTACGGTCACGGAGGACGGAAAACCGGTCCCCATAGATCGCCACGTAGCGAACGTGGTAAAGACTCCATCGGCCATCGCCCCCGGGGACATCCGCCAGCTCTGCCACCGCTACGTCACTGTGGAGCGTTACCGTGGAGACAGAGGTCCACTCCAGTGCAGCAACTGCATGCGGTTTGGACACATCGGCATAGCTTGCTGGTGTGCGAAACGCTGCATGCGCTGTGCTGGAGCACACGCAGTCAAGGAATGCTCCCGAGGAAGGGGAGATGATGCCATCTGTGCGAACTGCGGAGGACCTCATGCGGCCGTCTCTCGCCGGTGTCCCGCCTTTCAGGAGGCTGAGCGACGACAACACGCCAACGCACGCAAGCCAGCACCAGGGAAGCAGGCGCCCAAGAAACCGGCAGCGGAACCGGGAAAAAAACCATTCCGACAAGTCGATCACGCTACAACCTACGGAGCAATCCTGAAGGGCCCTTCTCAGGACAAGGTTCAGGCTCTCTCCGGAGAAGAGGGGAACATGGAGGTGGATATCACAGATCCACCCAGGGATGCTGAGGCGGTCCGAGAACCACCACCAGCGCCAGCCGTAGGAGAGGCCAACAAGGGGAACTCGTCACCCCCCGACAGCCTCCCTCCGAAGGAAGCGACCCTTCCTTTTTCTTCCGAAGGGAAGAAGGAGAAAAAGAAGCAGAATAAGAAATCCCCGATCACCACCGGGAAAGAAGGAAAAGCCATTACGATGCCAACCCAGAGGGCGCTTGGGAACACCCTCCGAACGGCAAGTGAAGAAGGCGAAAAACCAAGCCAGAAACTGGAAAAACGGAGAGAGCGGACATCAACTGATAAGTCTCCAGTTTCCGCAGAGTCCTCGCTGACACCAGACAGAGAGGACCAGGAATTATGGCAGACCATTGCCGTTATTGCATGCACCTTGAAGAAACTCGTCACCTCGACGCAGGGCAAACTTCTCCTCTCATTCCTGGAAGAGCTGGTGCGCAGCAGGATCGGAAATTCAACCAACCATGGCTGAACGACCCGTCCTGCTTGCGCAATGGAACGCCAACGGAATTCTTCGCCGACGCGAGGAATTACGGGCGTTCCTCCAGGAGAAGGGAGCCATAGTCGCCGCTGTCAATGAGACGCACCTTCGGCCAACGGACGCCTGGAGGTTACCTGGCTGGACCATCTATAGGGCGTACAGGGATGCCAGGCGCCCACAACTTAGAACCTCAGGAGGTGCGGCCATCCTCGTCCACAGGTCCATCGAGCACCGAGCATGTCGAGAGATTTCTCACCCGCATGCGGAGGCTGTTTCGGTGGACGTACGGACAAGAGGAGGATGGCTCCGGGTCCCATCTCTGTATTTCCCACCCGGGAAACCTTGGGATCCGGATCTCATCCAGTACCTTTCGGGGGACAGCGGACCATCGGTCATCTTGGGGGACCTAAATGCCAAGCATCCTACTTGGAATTCACGGTCCTCGAACCCGAGAGGAGAATCCCTGCGTCAGCTAGCAGATGCAAAAGGCCTAACCATCTTAGGACCGGCGATACCCACGCACGAACGAGGGGACGTTTTAGACATTGCGATTGCTCACAATGTAAGGACGTCCCTGAGTTTGTACACATGCGTGGAACTGTCGTCGGACCACAACCCGATCATCCTGGCAGTGGGGAGCCGAATCCCAGTGCTGTCTTCCACCCGGCGATTGGATCTGTCGTCGGCCGACTGGAGCAGTTTCCGCAACGTCATCGCTGAGGAGCTGCCAAGAGAGCCACTGGAGCCGACTTCACCGGAGATGGCCGATCAAATGGTCAGCCACCTCACCTCTGCAATAGACGGCGCAATGAAGGCCTCGATACCGCTTAAGGAACAACGGAACTCGTATCTTCGGGTTCCACTTCCAGCGGCGGTTAGAGGCCTCATTGCGCGGCGAAACAACGTGCGGCGCCAATGGCAGGAATATCGTACAGCGGATGTGAGAAGGCAGCTCTCAGAGCTCAAAGTAGCGGTACAGGATGCCCTCCGGGAGGTCCGATATGACCACTGGGAGGCGCACCTGCGGGAGGAGCTCCTTTCGGAACACGGCAACGAGGACCTGCCGTCGGTGTGGAAGATATGCCGCAGGCTGCGGGCCCCTCAAAGACAGGACCCGATTATTACCGACGGAGACAGGGAGGCACGATCTCCCATGGAGAAGGCGGAACTGCTCGCTGATCACTTGGTCTGCAGCTTTTCACCCAATCCTGGGAATTCCGCTTCTGCCGAGATTGAAGAAGAAATCGAGGCGTTTGAAAGAGCCGGAGACGCCGATCTGAAAGACGCCTCGGAAATTCCGAGATTCGACGAGAAGGACGTCAAAGAGGCAATACGTCGCCTCCGCACGAGGAAGGCCCCTGGAAGCGACAACATTCCCAATGTGGTCATTCGGGAGCTTCCAAAGGCGGCGGCGAGGTCCCTGACAAAGCTCTTAAATGGCTGTCTCAGGATTTTCTACTTCCCGACCACTTGGAGAAGAGCGAGAATCGTCTGCCGGCCAAAGTCGCAGAAATTGGAGGTGGGTCCCGGAGAATTCCGGCCTATCTCCTTGCTCGACGGCTTCGGTAAGATATTCGAGCGACTGCTGCAACGGCCGCTGACTCATTTCGTCCGGGAGAATGACATCCTCCCGGAGGAGCAGTTTGGTTTCCGTGCGCAGCCTTCCACAGTCCATCGGCTGGTGCGAGCGGCGGATTTCATCACGGACAGCTTCAACAGGAATAGGGCGGTTGCTGGGGCCTTCTTCGACGTCAGTAAGGCGTTCGATCGCGTCTGGCATCCGGCTCTCTTGTTGACGATGAGACGACTCCATTTCCGACCTTGGATTGTTCGGATGGTTCACTCCTATTTGAGAGACAGGACGTTCACCGTGCAATGGCTCGGGGCGAATTCAGGGGTGCGTCGGATCTCCGCCGGCGTGCCCCAGGGATCAGTCCTCGGACCACTGCTTTACAATATATACTCCCACGACATTCCAACTCCACGTGGGAACCTCGAGATCCTGTCTCTCTATGCCAACGATACGGCCCTCCTGTGCTGCTCCTGGCAGAAGGTGACCGCGGTGCGAAGACTGAAGAGCGCTGTGGCGGATCTCCTAGAATGGTACCGCCGATGGCGCTTTGCTGTTAACTCACAGAAAACGAAGGCGATCATCTTCCATCCGGGAAATGTTCGGCTGCCAGGAGTGAACCTAACTGTGAATGGAGTCGCCCTACCGTTGGAATCCGAAGTTACCTACCTCGGAGTGCTGATGGACCGGAAACTCCTTTGCAACGCCCAAGCGCTTCGTTTACGTAGAAAGGCATTCGCGGCGCTTAATCGGCTCCGGCCGATTATCCGCCCGCCGGTCCTGAGTATGGACACGAAGCGTAGACTGTACCAAGCTTGCGTGCTGCCTGTCATCACGTACGCTGCTCCGGTATGGTCAGGAGTGTCGCGAACGAGTCTCGCTCAAATTCAGGTGGTGCAGAATTCTGCTCTTCGTTACATCATGGCACGCGGTCGTTACGCCCGCGTTTCCGAGATGCACGAAGACGAATAGCTGGAAACCCTGGACGTCCTTCTGCCTAGAATATCTGGAAAATTCTTCATAAAAGCGGCAGAAGCGGAAGTAAAAGTAATTCTCCGGGTTGGCGACATAAGGGTCTGGCCATGGGACCGCTACAAGCGCCCCATAGCATCCCAAGACGAGCAAGACACCCTTCCGGCAAAGAAGAAGCCAAGGCTGCTCTGAGCGGGAATAAATCAAACGACTGAAAACGCAGAAGAATTCTTCCCGCCTTAGTAGCCTTGGAGGCTGGAAAGGCGCAGTGTAAGGGCTACGCAAGAGCCCTTGCAAGAAACTGCTCTATAAGCAAAGCAGAACAGTGACTGAAGACACTAAAGGTTGTGGAAATCTCTTACGGAGGCCGAACCTGCTGTTGTCTCTGCGCTTCCTCTTTCCTTCCGGGCCGGACTCCTTGTGTAGTAAGTCCAATAAATGTTTTGCAATGAAAGCCCCTCTTTGATTCCACGAACCCAACCCTACTATGTCCACGCAACAAATGGAGTAAAGTCCATGAGAAGTAATTTCCGGGAATATGTGGAATGGGCAAAGTGACAGGCAAGAGACGCTGTTCAATGCTTCTAAATCCAACGATGATGTATTATGGTTTTTTAAAATGCAATCGAGGGAGTCGGCAGAGGTATTTGCTTTGTCGCAGTCATCGTATGGTGCTCTCCCATTATGTGGTATTGGCGGGATGGGTACCTTTTTCCTTCGCAGACAGTGGGCTAGGGTCCATACCGAATTGTCGTTATGTGAGAGTGAACTTATTTTCTCCTGCCAAGTTTTTTCCCAATGTGTTCTAGTTTTGGATGTTACAAGGTTTCGAAGTGCACAGAAGCCGATTTATTCTTGGCGGAGATGAGTGCATTGCCAGAGGGCTCTGGCCTTGTTTCTAAGTGAAATCAAGTGCAATATATCCAGAGGTAGTGTGGCACCAGCGATGGAGGCTGGAGAAGGAGGTTAGCAAGAGCGATGAATGATTTTGGTTAAGGTGCTTGTAAAATCTTGAGCCGCTTTCTCTATGCTGTCTGGATTGCTAGCAGGAGATGGGACAAGATTAATGGCCAAGCAGTTTTCTTTAAATAGTTTCCAGTTAACTCTTCTAGTTGGTTCTGGTTGTATGGAGGAGTGTAGGAACGCAGTAAAATATGGGGCAGTGGTCCGAGGCTGAGTTATCTAGGTTAAGGATTTGGAATGCGATATCTGCGGATAATAGAACTACATCCAGGATATTGGAGGAGTGGGGGTGATGATGGAAGTGGGTAGGGAAAGGCGGTGAGTGAATTGCAATATTTTTGGTAATTAGGAGCTTATGAAGGGCTCGCCCTCGTGTGATAGTGGTTTTGCAACCCCAGGCAGAATGTTTGGCGTTTAACTCACCACCTTTTATGAGCTTTGGGTGCAGTAGGGATGAGAGCGCTGATAAGCCAGGGGCGTCTGACTTTGAGGATGAAGGTGGAAAGTAGGCTGACCAAATGTTAAGGGTCCCAGTAACTCCTTTTATTGCTATTCCAGCAAGTTCCAGTTTTTGGGTGGGTGGGGGTTGAAGTTATGTAAAGAGTAGGTTAGTTTTGGATAGGATCATGACCCCGCAACCAGGATCATTGGCTCTATCTCTTCTGATTATAGAGTAATTTGGACAATTAAATGTTTGGCTATTTTTATTTTTGGTTTCTTGAAGAAGGATGATGTCTGGATAATGATTTGTTATTAGGAGGTTTAGCTCTTTTTTTGTTTTTTATGCCATTTATGTTCCATTGTAAAACTTTAAGGAAGTGGTTGTTTATTTGTGAAATGGGCACCATTTACAAGTTGAAGAAGGGCTGGTATAAGGTCATTGGTGATGATGCTAATAAGGGTTTTACTGTCAGTAGGAGAGTGAAGTTTCGTAATTATGCTCAATAGAGCAGTTCTTGTATTTGCGGTTGATGATTGGTCATTGATTGAGGGAGAGTGTTCTCCAGAGGGTGGCGGAGGGTGTTGATCGGAGGTTGGGAGAGAGTTAAGAGATGATTGAGGGGTTCACAGCCAAACTGTCAGCTATCAAAAGGGCCCTAAAAGACATAAGAGAATGTAATGGCTCTTCTCTCATATGTTCGCAATCTTTTTTTTTCCCTATAATCCATACCGGTCTTGTCATCAATGCACCTGATGGTTCAGGAGATCTATTATACCCTGTGGTCCCTTCAGATAAAGGGGAAGTAGGTATCCTCTATATAGACTGCTGGTCATGTGGGAATACCAGGCATTGAAAAAGCTGGCAAAGCAGGAAAGGAAGCCTTGGTCAATCTCAAAACAGACTCAGCATTGCTTCCTGTGGTAGACGTCGGGGCTGCCTTGCAGAATTTGGTTCTGAACCAGTGGAAGGAAGCTTGGTGATTCTTGCAAAACAAGGAACTTAAGGCCATAAATTTGGTTGTTTTGACAGCGCCCTCTTCCATCTGGAACATTCAGAGGGAAGAGGTCAGGATCACGAGCCTGAGAATAGGGCACTTAGCCCTCACACACTCTTCATGGAGACAAAAGTGCAACCTTGCTGCAATGTTTGTAACTTGCGCCTGATTGTGACTCAGAAATAAATTATAAAAGGCCAGATACCTTTTTTAAAATAAGAGGTAATTTAAGCAATAGTTTAGGATCGGACTCCAACTCTGTAGGTAAGGTTTCCGAGTTTTTAAAGGAAACTGCCCTGAACGGACAACTTGAGTTTCCGTTTCTTTATTTTTAAATAATTTTGTTTTTAACTATTTATGTGTTTTTTTATACATTGATGTATTTATCAAAATTGGATTGAGGTTTTAAATGTTTTAAAAAGTGGTGCAAAAAGAACCACTATTACTACGGGTTGGTTTCTTTGGGTAAGATCATTGCCTTCAGCTGCGAGATCTCAATGAAAATGTTGGTTAGTACGGAAGAGAGGGGTGATCCCATGGCTGCACTTTCATGATGTTCAATGTGCTTATCATTCCAAAGGAAGTATGAGTTCCAGAGGCAGAATTTGCGAGGTCCAGGTTAATTCTTAGCCAATCCCTGTGAGGTGAGGTTTTTGATGAGTAGCATGGAGTCATCAATGGGTGTATTTGTGAACAAGGAGGTGACATCAAAGGTCACCAGCATGTTGACTTCTTGGACTTCAGCATTCCGAATAATGTGAATGAAATCCATGGAAGTTTTAGCAAAAAAGTCAGTTTTTCTGGCGAAGAGTTGAAGAGGATGTGAAACATATTGCGCTAGCTTGTGGGTTGGTGCATCGATGTTGCTGACGATGGGTTGTCAGCAACATCGATGCGTCATCACCTTAAGTGCCATCAAAGCACGCGGAAATTTGGAAACTAAGAAGAAAAAGAACCACAATGAAACTACAAAACATTAACTTGCATTGCTGGAAAGATAGCCCAGACGTGTACACTAATAGGCAATGGTTCGCATTCTTATATAAAATTACATATTTTATGTATTTTATACACTCCTTCCCATGTATGGTTAATTTATTCATTCATTTATTTATTATATTACCAACGCGAAGCCCGGATACATCATGAAATGACTTTCTTGCTTGCAAGAAAGAAAAACATCTTCAATTGCCATTATATATTTGTGGAGAAAGGAAAGTCAAACGTTTGTATGTCTCCGCACATGTCCAATAATTTGATTTTCCTTTTCAGGATTTGATCGTTATACCTAATAAACGAAAATATAGTATCCATAGAGCATACTTTATTTCTCTTTAAAATTAGATCTTATTCTCAATCCAATTCGAAACATTTCATTCTTCACTTTTTTGTTACTGTTGCCACGGCAACAGTGTCACCAAATGAACGAATCAAAACAAACATTATTGCGTACTTCAGAAACAATATTCTTTACACACTCACAGACCATAGGCTTTCCTTTCCACCTGAATGTCATGGAGCAAATACTTAACGGTATGGCTTCTCATTTGTGTAAACAAGGATATGCTGTTTCAGGTTGCTAATCTTAGTGAATGTATTTTGGAAAGAATGGACGGGTGAGATCTTTTGTGAGATATATGCCTTTTAAATTTGGAGAACACCTAATTACATACCCAACAATAATACTTGCTGCTGAGATAGTCATGTTTTAATTGCTTTGCGCTCTGCTTGAATTGACTGCAGTATCGTTCTCTGTAGAAAATATATTTGTAAATGTTCCTTTCTGAAGTAGTTAAGATCTATGTTTTTGGTAGAATTGAACGGGAGTCAAGTGTCAAACGACAGCTATAAACATCATCAATAATGTTTAGAAAATAGTATTATTTCACATGCGCAATGATCAAACGATACATTGAGTCAAAATCATTCTAAATGGATTGTTAAAATACAATGGTTATAAATAGGAAGATTCGATATTTAAGTAGTTAACGCAAAATTAGATTTTTATTGTGTACTGTAGTGAGGGACCCATTTATTTAATATGCTGAATCAATTCGCAAGTACACCTATTAACGCCACAAATCCCTTGCTGTTGTGAAATACTCCTTTTTAATTATGGTGATTGTGACGTCAATTCATTTCTTCTTCTACATTCTGTTCGATTGGCATTGCTTCTATTCTTGAAAATGCCATTATTTAAGGATACAAGTGTGACCTTTATATTTCAAATGCATTTAATGTACTCACTTTCACAGCAAACCGATAATGGTTGATTATATGCAGTTTAATTGAGTACACTATGCATTTAGACGGGCTTTATTTTTATGCAAATTCAGAATCAATGGAAACAAAATTTAATAAAATATTGGAGCAATGTAAGACAATAAGAAGTCTCCTTGAATTTGAGTGTTTGTGTTCAATAATTAAAAAATGTTTAACATCACCAATATAATGGCTTGCTCATTTAAACTGTTAAATTCTCATTAAGTATGATGAACGATCATGCATCAATTGTCCTTTGATTATGGAGAATTTAGTAAACCAAGATGTGCAAACATAATAAAATGACACCCATCATAATTTCTGCCAAATTTCCTTGAAGAATTAGCAGTTTTAATGTGGCGTTCTTGGATTTATTTTGATGAATTCACCAAACTCAAAGGATTTCATTTCCACCTTACTCATCTCTCAATAAACAATGAGTGTTACAAAAACAGTGTAAAAAAACAGATAGTTTTACATTTGAATGTCCACAATATGAAATGCGCTGTAAGTTGATGAAATTCCACAGAAAATAGTATTATTTAGACTTGCTCTACCCCTCATTGTGTACAATCATGACTCCACAGCTAATTAAAAATGGTCTGCAAAAATCACGTTGCGGTGTATTAGCAAGGGAGCAAAAATCTCTCTTGTGTAGTAGCAAGATTCGTATGATATGTTTTGGGAAATGACCCCATAACTCATCACTGTAATTCAAATGACATGGAAAGAGGACATGGCCAAGTGTTAAACGATACTCATTTGAAATGAGAAATTTGAGCTTTAATCAGTTCATTACAGATCTGACTGATGTGAGTCTCCCTGTTTAGTTTCCTATCTATATTAATTCCTAGTATTTTAGAATTTTCAACATCAGTACATTTTTATATACTATAACTGCATACAATATGCTGAGTTTTGTTAGTATTTAAACCTAAATGATTAATATGAAACCTGCCTGCTTAGCCTGTCTTTGAGTGGCTCTGAGTCGTACCTTTGCATCTTCTAGATTTTGACATTTTTGCACACAAAAAGCATAATAAGGATATAAAACATATGTAGGTTTAATTTTACAGGGCAAATCAGTAATCATGATGATACCAAAAATAGCTCAAAGACTAGAAATTCTTCATGAAAATATGGGCATTGAAATTATTATTAGAAACAAAATGAGGCAATGTCTTTATGGACAAATTAACCTTAGAACTGCCAAAAATTTAAGAGAAATTAGGTCAATCAGACTGTTGTGCTAAGATACAATTTTCAAGGAAATAATGAAATTAACTCCTAATAATAATAATCTAGAAGGAACTTGAATCGTTAAATGAAACATTTCTATCCTGTTCCTTCCCTTTCCTTGCTTGCCTCACATTCTCCCCTCTATTACCATCTTGAACAGTCCCCTGTCGGTCAATATGCCCTTCATCCGTTTTTACTGCCTCAATAGGATTTCTCCCAACCAACCCCTCTCTTCACCCACCATACCAAGTACTTTCTCATTGGTTTTCTTCTCGGTCCATTTCACCTTCTCGATTTTCTCCACACCCACATGTCAAAAGCCTCCAGTCCACGACTATCCTCATGCTTCTATGACCACATTTCCGCAACTTATATAACTCTGCACCATATCAAAAGTTTCCCGAGTCTTTTTTTAATATCCTTACTCAACGTCCCTGTCATCAACTCTCTCCTCCCTATGAAAGCCTCTGCGCCTAGCGTAATTCTTCTCCATACGTCCCTACTACTTTGACCGTGTTGGTCCAAAATGCTTCAGAGATATGTCACCTATTCCACCTGCATTAGTTTTTGCCCTCCTATTTTAATGTTTTGCTTAGCTTTTTTCTTTCTAGAAAATTGCATAACCTTTGTTTTATTAATTTTGTTTCTCATCCCATATCTGTCCTACTGGATTTCCGATTCACTATGCAGTGCCTCATGCTCTTGGCTGACTGACAAACTAAAGCTTGGTCATCCACATACCTAATTAATTTTTCGAATTCCCCGCCCACTTTCATTCCTACCTCCAGTTCTTCCCATGCCTCTTTGAACATTTCCTCTGAATTGTTGTTCAAGATGGCGTCAACTTTGGCCGTACCACGATGTGGCTCTTGTAAAACACGACTCAAAGTACGTGATATGGTCGTTAGTTGCGATATTTCCTCAGGTGTATATCACCATAAATGCTCCGGCTTAAGTGATATAACATTAAAAGCTCTCTCGGACTACCATGATATTTACTGGAAGTATTTTTATGCCGTGTAAATAAGCCCAATATTTACAGTATGGAGGCCGACATTGAAAATTTGAAAATGGAGTTACAAACTCTCCAATCTACCGGATCCACGGAAAGTACTACCTTGCAGCCAATTGCAAAGGAAGCTGTAACATTGTCTACGGAATTGAAACCTGAAGTCAACGAACAATTAGGCCTCAATAGTGACAACTCCAAATTGTGCCCCAAAAATGTAAACGCAAAATTTTACACCATGAGTTTCGAATCTATCGTTACTGACGAGGAAGGTTTTCAAAAGGTCAATTACAAAAGAAAAAAACGCAAACGAAATACGGTTTTTGGGAGTTGTAAGCAGCCTGCTGTTACGTGCAATTTTTTGGGAGTTCCTCGCAAGACTCTCTTCTACGTTGGTCGTGTCCAGTCCAATGCAATGCCTCATGACATTGTGAAGCATCTGTCTGGAATATTTCCTGGGAATGACTTCAAATGTGAAAGTTTGAGAGTTGGTGAAGTTTATAATTCTTTTAAACTCTGTGCGCCAATTAGCCTTAAGGATCAACTTCTTAAAGAAGATATTTGGCCAGTAGAAGTGAAAGTTGGGAAATTTTTCCCCATAAAACCGCAGAAACTGACCTCTACTCATGAAGAGACAGAGAATATTGCTGAAGGGTCAGCTGCGGTGGTAAATCCGAACTCCGAGTTGAAAACTAGTGATGCGCCGGTATCCACCTCAGCAACAAGGGGCCACACCGATAACACTACGGAAAAGTGTTTCTTAGAGAAACGTGTTACCCGCCTCCAAACGGGAATATCAAAACCAAAGTCCTTTTGACTAGATAGTATTAATTTATTTTGCAAAAATATGAGATGTCTACGTAATAAGATAATGGAGATAGAGGCAATAGTCAAACATGGTGGCTATAATGTGCTATGTCTCAATGAGCACTGGATTGCAAAAAATGAATTTGATGTGTATAACATTAGTGATTTTGGCTGGGCATCATTCTACTGCCGATCTGTAGCAAAAAATGGTGGTACCTGTATTTATGTCCTTAAAGGTATGCCCTTCAAGGTAATTGACTTGGACAAATTCTGTCTGGAATTGCACTTTGAAATATCTGCGATCATATTGAAAGACCTGAATTTGATCATTGCTTCTGTGTATCGCTCCCCTAATGGTGTTTTTGAACACTTCTGCAATCAACTGGAACTAGTACTATCCCTATTCTTGACTCTGAAAGCCAATATCATAATTTGTGGAGATCTCAACATTGACATAACACTAAAAACTAGTGATTGTCAGGTTCTTGAAAATCTTTTGCTTTCTTATAATTTATAATGGGCAAACAAACAGCCTACTCGACTTTCTGCCTGCCTAGATAATGTAATTACCAATTATGGTCCTGAACTGTACAGTATAAGTGTTATTGACTATCTCTTATCTGACCATCAAGGTATAAGCTTCACTTTTAATACTCAAATAACTCAAAAGATATATCCAAATAGAGGTAAAACCATAATCGGGAGGCCCATAACAATAGAAGGTTTAGAGAGTTTCCAACTGCTTCTATCTTGTATTGTTTGGCATGGTTTTTGCACAGACTCTGTAGAACAAACATGTTTTTCAAGTTTTTTAGGTAATTTCCTAGGCATTTTTGAGCAATGCTTTCCTAAAAAAATTCTAAACTCTATCCCCACTAAAAATAAAAAAAATCTCTGGTATGCTGGGGAGTTATTAGCTCTTAGAAATGATTTACTTAGTTACTACCACTCATACCAAACCAGTGGAGGCCAGCATGACAAAGAGGCTTACTTGAAATACAAAAGAGATTATTATAATTTAGTTAGGTGTTCAAAAAATAGTGCTTACAAGGATTTTATATTGAATGCAAAAAATAAACAAAAGGAAGCATGGAGTATAATCAATCAAGAAGTTGGTCATGGTAATGGAAAAGAAAATCTTCCTTTCACCCCAGATGCTGTAAATAATTTTTTCTTAAAAGCTGTTGAAGACAATTTGTTCTCTCAAAAAGTTGATGCTGCCAATATTGGTAATATGCTGCAAAATCTTCCTCCGAATAATTTAAATTTTAAATGGAATTTTGTTTCTCCACTTGATATTATATCGACTGTTAAAAAATTTAAAAAATCCAACAGTAAGGATATTTATGGTCTTTCAAACTCCCTAATAAAGGACATTATTGTGCTCATTGCGGAACCATTAGCAATGTTAGTCAATTTATGTTTTGAGACAGGAGATTTTCCAACAGCTCTAAAATGTTCCAAAACAGTACCTGTTATAAGAAAGGTGATAAAGATGATTTAGCTAACTACCGCCCCATTTCCAAGGCCCCCGTTTTTGGTAAAATTTTTGAAGCTATTATGAAAGATCAAATATGTAATTTTTTTGAGTTAAATAATCTCTTTTCCAAATCCCAGTATGGCTTTCGAACTGGGAAATCTACAATTTTGGCAGTAGAGTCCATAGTTAATTATGTCATTAATGCATTTGAAGAAAAGGAATCAGTCTCAGTGACACTATGTGATCTTAGTAAGGCCTTCGACTGTGTTAATCATTCAATATTACTAACAAAGCTAGAATATTATGGTATTAAGGGAGTTGCACTGAAACTAATGAAGTCATATTTGGATGATCACCACCAATTGGTTGAACTTGATGGCTGTCAGTCTGCAGCTCTTAAAGTAAAATGTGGTGTACCACAGGGCTGTGTGCTTGGCCCAGTACTTTTCATTATCATGATTAATGATTTGCCCTGTAATATGAAACCTAGATCTGTTTTATTTGCTGATGACACTACTTTTGTGCAAAAGTGTCAACATCCAGAAGATGCAAAGTTACGATCTAGCGCTACCCAAAAACAGGCTAAGGAATGGTTTGATGTTAATCATTTACAATTAAATACTAACAAAACTCAGCATATTGTGTGCAGTCTTAAATGAAAAACAACTGATATTGAAACTGCTAAAATACTAGGAATTTATATTGATACAAAACTTATTTGGGAGACTCACATCAGTCAGACCTGTAATAAACTTAGTAAAGCTGTTTATATGTTAAGAAAGCTCAACTTTATCATTTCAAATGAGTATCGTTTAACACTTTACCATGCCTTCTTTCAATGTCATTTGAATTATGGTGTTGAGTTATGGGGTCATTCCCCTCATGTTAAACAAATTTTGCTACTGCAAAAGAGAGCTATTCGCTCTCTTGCTAATATACCACCATGTGATTACAGCAAACCTTTATTTATTAGGTATAGAATCATGACTGTATTTTGTTTGGATATCTTTAAGGCTCTGACTCATGTGAAAGTTAATCTAGAAACTTACCAATTAAGATCCAACCTCCATAACTATTCCACAAGAGGTAAATCGAATCTAAACACTACTTATTGTAGATTGTCATTAACTTACAACACATTTCACAATATGAACATACCACTGTATAACTATCTGCCTACTCAGTTGAAATCAGATGCTATCCAGAGTTTCAAGAATAGGGTATATACCTGGTTACTTGCTCACCCACTATACTAATTGGATGAATTCTTTTGTGACAATTTTCATCACATTTAAGAAAGTATGTTTATATGTTAAATAAAACTTATATTGACGACATTTAATATGGTTGTACCATTTTTAAAATGAATAAAGTATTTTTATTATTATTATTATTATTATAGGTTGAACAGCAACGGTGATAGTGGGCAACCCTGCCTTACACCTATTCCTAACACTACCCATCAGGAATTTTCATTTCCCACTCGCACCTGAGCAGTCTGAGACATATACAGGTTGTGGATTAGCCTCCTCTCCCGCCAATCTATTCCTATTTCCTGCAATATACTCATTAGTTTTTCACAATTCACTCTATCAAATGCTTTTTCGAAAGCTACAAAACAGGCAAATACATCCTGGTTGTGTTCTATATTACTCTCGATTAATAATCTCATTACTGCAATGGCATCACGCGTACCTCTCCCCTTCTTAAACCCTGAAAATGTCTCGCAAGTTTGATGGGCACTTAAACAAAGCAGAGGGACAAGGTTAGAATAAAATTGATGTTGACTGATTGTCATTAATAATTGTGAAGAGTTCACGGATTAAATGTTTAATTTTGTGTGTTCCGGGGAAGAAAGTGGTGATAATATTAGGGCTTTTTGGGCAGTTTGGTTTGATGAGGGGAGTGTATTTAGTTAAGGATTAGGATTTTACTGTTCAGTAGCATTCGTGGTACCCTATTTTCTCAGAGAGTCATGTAGCTGATACAAGTACTTCTGTTGGGAGGGGATGTTGTTTCAGAGACGGAAGCATCAGACTGAGAGAGAATGGGATGGAGCGCTTTGCATGAGGTGGATGGCAGCTGTCGAAATCAAGCTACTGTTCTTACTAGTTGGTTTAACGTGGACTGAGGTATAAAAGGTATTGTTTTGGAGGTGAATGTTAATATACAGGAAAGTGATATTCGAGTCGGGTATGGAAGAAGTGAATGATACTAATGAGGATTTGAGAGAGGAAATAAAAGGAGATAAATTTTTGCATCTGAGGAACCAAAGGAGGAAAATATCATTGAAATAGTGGGCCCAGAAGAGTGGTTTGAGGGTTTGTTATTGCAGAAAGTCGTGTTCTAGTTTACCCATAAAAAGATTGGCGTATGTAAGAGCCATACGTGTTCCCATCGCAGTGCCTTTTATTTGTAAATATATTTTCTCGTTGAATTGAAAAGCATTTTTGGTGAGAACAATTTTACTCTGTTTGATGAGCAAATCTGTGGATGGGGTGTGTTGTGTGCATCGTAGGGAGATTTAATATTGCAGGGCTTCTCAGCCTTCTTTGTTGGGAATGGAGGTGTACAGAGATGTATTGTCTATTGTGGCCATGAGAATGGTCGTGTTGTTGTGCTGAACCAAGCACACTGCATGTATCACATGCCTGCCTCCCACCCCCTTGTTCATTTCCCATTGGTCCCTTACCCCTCCCTCCCTCGTCCCTCCCCCGCACATGTCCCCTCCGCTATTCCACGAGACGGCCAGTCTGAAGACAACAGCAGAGCCATTGAAACATCAAAACAATATATAGTGAGTGTCCTTTCTTTGTGTCCCTATGGTTTAAAAATCTACATCTGTATTTTTATGTGTTTATATATATTTATGTATATATATATATATATATATATATATATATATATATATATACATATATATATATATATATATATATATATATATATATATATATGTATATATATATTATTATTATTATGTAATCTACCCGTTAAGGTAGGTTTTTGGATGGACACAGCTACTAAATAAAACATTTTGTGTCTCGTAAAAAAACACAAAATCCAGAATCCTACTCCATCAACTCCCTCTTCATCTCTGAGTGCTCTCTGCCTCCCTTTATCCCATCCAACTTCCCTATCCTGCTCCTTCCCTTTCCTCGTTTGTCTAACATTCTCCCCTCTATCACAGTCCTCAACATCCCACTGCCGGTAAATACCCCCTTCACCCTTTTTTCCTGCCTCTGTAGGATTGCTCCAAACAAGCCCCTCTCCACGCCCACCATACCAAGTACTTCCTTGTTTGTTTTCTTCTGTGTGCATTTCACCTTCTCCATTCTTCTCCACACCCACATTTCAAAAGCCTCCAGTCTACGTCTCTCCTGCTTCAATGACCACATTTCCACACCGTACATAGCTACGCTCCATATCAGTGTTTTTACGAGTCTTTTATTAACATCCTTACTCAAGGTCCCTGTCATCAACTCGCCCCTCCTTGTGAAAGCCTCTTTGCCTAGCGCAATTCTTCTTCTTACGTCCCTACTACTTTGAACGTGTTGGTCCAAAACACTACTGTGGTATGTAAACTTTCTATCTGCTCTGGTTTTTGCCCTCCTCTTTTAATGTTTAGCTTAGCATTTTTCTTTCTAGACAATCGCTTAACCTTTGTTTTATTAATATTGATTCTCATCCCATACCTGTTGCAATGAATTTCCAATTCACCAAGCAATGCTTGCAACCCCTTGGCTAACTGACAAACTAAAGCTTGGTCATCAGCAAACCTAATTGATTTTACAAATTCCCCACCCACCTTCATTCATACCTCCAGTTCTTCCCATGCCTCTTTCATCATTTCCTCGGCATATAGGTTGAACAGTAACGGTGATAATGGGCAACCCTGTCTTACACCTCTTCCTAACCCTGCCCAAGGGGACTCCCAATTCCCCACTCGCATCTGAGCAGTCTGAGACATATACAGGTTGCGGATTAGCCTACTGTCCCGCAAATCTATTCCTATTTCCTGCAATATACTCATTAGTCTTTCCCAATTCACTTTGCTGTACAGCGCACCGATTTCACCCTTCCTCTGCAGACTTTCCATATCCTCGCACTGTTTCCACCATGCTTCTTTTGCTTTATTTGTTGCCCGCCTCAATTTATTGTTCAATTCTTTGTACTTCATTTTGCCTAATTCTGTATTTACATTCTTCTATTTTTGCCGGTCATCCATCTTTGTAATCATCACATCCGTGATCCATAGTTTCGTAGTCCTTTTAGCGTTAACGATTCATATAGTGTCTTTTGCAGCTTTAGACAACCCTTTCTTGATACATTCCCATTTTTCCATGATAGTATGTAGCTCTTCACCATCCGCCATGATTTTCTCTACCACCTGTTTGAGTTCCTTCATTTTCAAACCATTTCATGCTTCTACATTCCATTTGCCAACTCGCCGCCCCTGCCATATCTTTTCGAAACGGACGCTACAGTTCATAACAACTAAATTGCGGTCACAGTCCGAATCCGCCCCCGGGTAGCTGTGCGAATTTATCACACTGTTCCTAAACCTGTGTCTAACCAGGATATAATCTAGCTGATACCTTTCTGAGTCACTTGGCATTTTTCATGTATACCTGCGTCTTTGGTGGTGTCTAAACCAAATGTTGGTGATGACTAAGCCCTGTCTCCTGCAGAACTCAAGTGCTTTCTCCCCATGTTCATTCCTCGTGCCTAAACCGTATTCCCTGACCTCATCACCATCTCTTCCTTTGCCTACCGTCGCATTCCAATCCGCCATCACTATCAAATGTTTCCCTGCAGGAACACACGCGATTATGTCCTCTAACTGATCGTATATCCTATCGACCTCCTCTGCCTTCTGGTTGCTCGGTTGCATGTATACCTGAATAATAACCAAGTTCGTCGGTTCTGTTTTTATCTCTACTAGTAGTATTCTATCCGGTACCTGCTCTATGTTGACTACGCTTCTCCCTACCTCTTCATTTAATACTATAGCAACCCCTCGTTGGCTCTCGTCCCCGCCGCGGTATATTATTCTATACTTATCACTCCAATAATTCCCGCTATCTTTCCATCTCACCTCGCATAGACCTAAAATATCGATATTTCCCCTTTCCATCTCTCGCTTTTCATTCTCCGGTTTCCCTGTCCTCATCATTGTCCTAACATTCCACGTTCCTATTCTAATTAATTTGGTCTTCTTCTGCTGCGTTTTTTGTCCTGCAGCTGCCGGTTTTCTCTTGCAAGGGTTTCGTGGGATGACAACCGCGGAAGCCTTGCCTCCCCCGCTGCCGGGTACGACACACGGCCGATTGGGCCGAGCCCCATAGTTGCCAGGACTCAAAATCTTTGTATAGTCCATCATGTTAATCTTTGGAATGTTAATTGAGGTAGTTTCCCGTTGCGTTCCTCAATAGTTTTTTTAACGTGACACCATGACTTCTTGGCCGCCCCACTTGGGTCCAACGCCATTGCAGCCGCCTCACTGAGGAAAAGACGCTGCGTGGACTACCTTTCGTCTGGCTACTAACCTTCGACGTATCTGGCATTGGTGACCCTACCAGGAGCAATTATTATTACTCCCGCCAGCACAGCTCTAGGGGTCATCGGAACGCGCGAGCCATTACACCACGTCCAGATTGTAGTCCGGGGAGGGTTATATACATATATATATATATATATATATATAGATATATATATTTCCAACAGGAATATTTTATTAGTTGAATAATATATCGGTCCTTTCTATTTTATAATTTCCATTTCATCTGTACTTATCGTCATTTTAGAGATAGCTTCACATACCTGTGATTATAAATATGAAAAAATAGCAGTCTTAAGTTATGTGAATATTTATTTATAAAATGAAAATGTTAAGGGGTTAAGAACCCATGTCAATTATATTTTGCAAAAAAATTAGTCTCCATTCATGCGGTAAATAATTGATAGTAACGACCAATGAATGCATTGAATCATAAATGCTTTTGACTATATCTACCGTAAGTATGCAGAAGATTAGAGCCAGGCGATTGAAATCAATTCCAAAGATGAGAAAGATCAAAATATCAAAAAAAAACTATGAACGCGACGACAAAATATGTCGCCTCACTGCTTTTACGCTATGATTTGAAAGTCGAAACGAGACAAAGAAACTGCGGGAGATGCCGCAACACTAACTTTTAACGGACACATCCGGCATCTCCCGAAGTTTATTTGGAATTTGTCAAGGTGTTAACAGATAAGTTTTTAAAGTTGGCTCTTTAACAGTGTGGCGCATCCCGCACACGACTACGAATACCTGTGGCATTGTATGTACGGTATTTCGTCACAACATCTTGTTCCTTTAAAACCCTCAAAATTTCTGCGTTTAAGAGGAGGCCTCGATAGCAGAGCACAGGCATGTCCTGCCTGTGTTCACCGAGTGTCTCAATTTCTCCGGCGTCCGAGGCTTCGGCCGCCGGGATTCGGAGAGCGGCGCTGCCGGACTCTCTCGGAAGTCGAGGATCCGATCGTGTTTTGTGTCGAGCGGCGGTTGACCGCCTAGTTCATCAAGAAGCGTGCGGTTTGACTCTCGACTTCTGCTGCCGGGAAGGCCGTGCTTTCGTTCTGTTTACTGGATCAAGACTGGCCTTGACTCTTGGTGTAGAGCTTAGGCTCATTTTTATTTGCTACCAACGGTTGCGTGTAGCGGGGAGGGAGTGCGCACGAGTGTTTATTTCTTTCTTGGAGTGCTTTCGGTGCGCTCTCCCTTTTTTCGCGCTGGCGTGCTCAATTTGATTTGTTTCAAAATGGTCGTACATCACGTGGACACGCTCGCCCTGCAAATTGACGATAAGGCGAAGCCCCCTGCTCCGTTGGAGGTCCACCTCCTTACACTAGAGTCACTGGGCCTCACACCGGAAGAGATTGTGGATATCTAATTTGGATATAACCGCCATTTGGTATTCCTGAAGTTGGCAACTGAAGCTACTATGAAGAGGATTCTATATTATATCCCACGAAAGCTACCGTTTCCATCCCTAACGATCCGAGGACGACGATTACCATTGACGAGACCTTCGGTAGCCTTTGTAATGTCGGGGTTCTTTGTCTTCCCGTGGAGACCCCATTGGAAGATATAACAAGTGAGCTTCAACGTTTTGGAAAAATCCATCGCTCGTGGGAGAATAGGTGGGAGGGCGACAAAATGGCGCGCGTGCTGACAGGTACGACAGTGGTGCGGATGACGGTGGAAAGAAATATCCCGTCGTACCTCCACATTGGCGGTAACCGGGCCATCATCATCTACGAGGGTCAGCGCCGCACCTGCGCCCGTTGCAACCAAGAAGGCCAAGGTGGAGGAAAGCCAAGGTGTCGGGAATATTCCCAGGGCTCCTCTAGAGGTGGACCATGTCGATCGATCTCCTCCGATTTCTCCCGACGGAGCCCCTTCGGCAGATGACCTCCAGTCCGCTCCCGGCCCCCCCGAGGCCACCTCCTGGGTTGGGCCGGTCACCAGCTGTGCTGCCTAAAAGAAGGCCCCCCGTTAAACGCTGCCGAGTAACCCGCTCTTCGTAGAGACCACGGCTGGGTCTTCTTCTTCGGACGAGGTCGAGGGGGAGGTATGCAGTGACAACTCGAGGCCTCGATCGTCGGCCCGTCGGACGAAGCGTCCCGGGATGCGGCGAAGCTGTTGTTGCCTGGGCTCGAGCGGCGACCGAGGCGACGTAAGCCAAGACCAGGACTCTGGTGAGTGATGTCCGGTGCCCATAGCTGTCCTCTCATTCCACCAATTAATATTATTTCGCTTAATATTGCTGGTGTTTATAGCGCTTTAAAAAGTGCAGTCCAACGTTTTCTCCGCGATCTCAGGGCTGATGTAATCCTCCTTCAAGAGGTAAAAGAGGACATACTCTGGGATACAAACATCTTTCAGGCTTTCGGCAATTTCGCCGAAAGTCATTCTGGCACCACCACCCTAGTCCGAAATGGCATTCCGTTCTCTCATGTTCGCCGCCACGCTTCAGACCAAAAAACGTTCGCTATCGTGAATGGTATCCATATCACGAACCTTTACGTTCCCTCCGGTGAGCGCGCGAGGGCAGAGCGCGAAACATATTTCAATGAACTCCTTCTCCCCTACCAGTATTCATTCTTGGGGAGGGCCATATTGGGCGGAGATTTCAACTCCATCTACCGCCGAGAGGGTAGTGCCTCGAAAAGGGATGGGGTGACATGCTATCCAAGCCGGGCACTCTCACTGATTCGAGCGATTGACGCAGTGCGTTCTTATTGCGCCGGTCCAACCCCCTTCACGCGATCAGGGCCTAACTCTCGGACGCGGATTAACTGCCTCTTCGTCTCGGGTTCCCTAAAGAATGATGTTTAGAGAGCGGACACGTGCCCCTACGCGCGGAAGGATCTGGCCAGAAGTTTTCGTCCTCAGCGTCTACCCAGTTAGTGAGGGGTGCCTGAACTTCCTCCCGGAATGGCGCCACCTCAACTACATAGCCCCATTTTACCTTTTGTTCGCTGCTACGAATGTTACAAAGTATAATGGGGACATTGCCTTCAGGCGACACCGAAGCAATGCTCGGCAGAATAAATAAATCTCTCTCGCTTCCAATGACTCGCACTTCTTTGCCTTCAACCATCTGACTCTTTATCTTCGACAACACAACGGATAACGGCGCTACTCTAATAGATTCCTCTGATACAATTTTGCTCGATCGGCCAACCCCATTACTAGCGCCGGTCTGAGTTTCGCGAACTTTGCCATCGCACAAGGGGACAACAAATCTATCCTCTCTTACTGGCGAAAAAACACAATCATCACCCGACTTCTTTATCCCAAACCGGGAGTCGGTGGAAACCTCGAAGACATCGCCATTAACTTCGTCCCCAGCGGTGCAGCTTGCTTGCGACGCGGGTGGCAACCTCTCTATGACTCTTTCGGCCTTCGCCACCCCTGCTAATTTCTGTGAATCCTTATTTAGAGATCCGTTATCCTTATTCCCTTCTGTCGATTCCTCCGTCGTTACTTGAAAACAAATTCCCTCCATACTGCCGTTTATTCGCGAGTTACATTTCATTATCTCTGCCGGAAAAGCACTTTGGTTTTTAGTGTCGCTTATCGTTTTTTCCTCAAGGGATGCTAAATTATACGTGGCCATTTGCGAATCATTGCCATTAATTATACCATAAATGAAAGAATCAAACGCCTTGACCTCTTCGGAAACTCCAATTTCATGGGCGCCTATGGGCTCGTTCATCTGCGATGTTACGCCATTAGATTTAAGGTATGTCTCGTGTCCCTTACCCATTCTTATTTTCCGTTTATTGAACGATATACTTTTCCCGTAACAAACCATAAAATCAAGGCAACAATTTCAGAGTGTTTAAATCATTCGCCTCGACTGGGATTCAAACCCAGATCCCGCAATATCCGGTTGAGTGCTTTAGCCACTTAAGCTACCGAGGCGTCCTCTTAAACTCTGAAATTTTGGGGCTTTTAAGGGAACAACAGCACTCGACCGGATATTGAGGGATCTGGGTTCGAATCCCAGTCAAGGCGAATGATTTTTACACTCTGAAATTGTTGCATTGAAATGCACATTAGCGGATGACTCCGTTAAAAGTTACTGTTGCGGCATCTCCCGCAGTTTCTTTGGAATTCATAAAATCAAGGCCTAGAAGACCGACATAGTTCGTTTCCCCCAAATCCACTACTAAGATGTCATGGGGATATAATTTATGATCAATCAAAAATTGCACGAACTATCTCCGATGATTGGCAAGGGATGACCTGACGCGCTTCGCACCCGAGAATTGTAATCAGAATTCCTTAATTGGCCGAAAGGAAATTTTATACTATCAATGATGGTAACGGCTGCTTTCGTTTCCACTAGAAAATTGTTATCTTTCCTAAAATTATTAACTACTATTGTCCATCCTGCTTCTTGAGTTACCACTAGAATTAAATCTGTCCCGACCTCCCAGTCGGGAGATCGGCGTTTCCCGCCACGAAGGGATTTTCGCGCCTCGGGCAGCGTCTGTGAAGATGGCCAGTCCTTTGACAAATGCCGCATTTCAAGAGCGGGAAATCTTTAGCGATATGATTTTCATTTCCACAATTAAAACACAAAGACGGCCTCGTTCCCCTCTCCCTCCCTCTACACGCTCGACCAATGGGACCGGTTTTACCGCAGCGAAAGCAAACGCGTGCGCCGTGATTATCTATCCTTCGGTGTCCATACTTGCACCGGGGGAACCAGTCTTACTTTGGAACCCCTTCCGACAGCCTGTGCAGCGTTAATTTGTTCCACGCGAAACTGCCAACCTGCAACATTTGGCGGATTCGCGTTCATACCCTACCAAGGCGTTATATTTGGAGATGGCGGCCACCTAGGGGGTTACTGACACAACCACGCATGAGACTGTTGTGGTGAATTTACGTCTCTGTTGACGGCGTAATTTATGACACTAGCTTCTTAAACGCTTGCGAACCCTTCTGTCTTAATCAAGTTTGTTGGATTACGAACCAACACAAACCTACCAATCTCTTCCTTCAGCCCAATTAAAAATTGCACAAGAAGTCTACCTTGAATTCTTCGCTGTTTCTGAATCAATCTCGCCCCATGACTCGCGTAGCCTACGGGCGACATGGCGCAATCTGGTTGGAAATTCTGCGACGTTCTCCAGCGGTTTTTCTACGCAAGTGTTAAATGTTTTTTCTAACATGATTGGAGATGCCTTTAGGGAAAATCTCCTTTTGAGATTAATGGAAAAGTCCGCGTATGAACCTAATATGTGATGATTTGCAGAGACAAAATCCGCGGCGGTTCCTCCAAGCCGAAGTTGAGCGACTCCTAAGGTCTGTGCTTCAATTCCAACTACTAAGATGACTTACTATACGAACGCTTTCATAAAATTTGCCAACCCCAATCTCATCTTCCCCGCTAAACTTGGGAATTAAATGAATCTGGCTGCCAATAGCGGCGGTTTGCGCTGCTTCTCCGCAACCATTTTGCGGACTCGCGCTACTTCCCGGCTGTTCTAAGACATTAACCAAAGGTGTGAAGTCGAGTGCACTGCCGAATTTTAATCCATTTGCGGTTTGTTGATAATCGAGAAAAGGGTTAGGGTACCCAAGTCTATGAGGGTTAAGGCCACCCATCGCGAAATTCAACCAATACTAATTACATTAAAATTTGACTGTGCTTAATTAATTTATTTTTTCATACTCCGAGTGTATCCGATACCCATGGTGGGCCCTTCTTGGGCTAATTGATGGTTCCTGATGAAGTGATCCTTGGTGTAATTGCGCGCAGAGAATCGCGATGAGGTTATAGCACGTGTCTTAAAATAATAATTCGTTAGGTCAGCACAGATTAGCATATCCCACCTGTCCGAGATAATACGGAACTTCAAATTTAAAGACGTACACGGGCACATGATAATCAATGAGAAACCTTCGCATACACTGAATAAATCACTAGTCCAACCGTGCAACCCCTCACCTGACACCAATATGTCGCAAGGGGGGTTTCTATGGTGCGACACAAAGGGTATCGGGGAAGGTCAGAGTAACTACACCGAGTATTACCAAAGCAGCCGTATATTACCCAACATCAGTTATAATGCACCATTGACATAAGTATAAGCAAATTATGGATGGCTAGACCCTCAGTAAACCAACGCGAGTGCGGACAGAATTAAAATGGCACAAAATTACCTAGGACAGGGTAAATACAGGGTGGACGCGGTCACGAAACACATAACTTAGGCAGAGCCCTCGTCCGTCGGAAAAGAAGGGAGTATGGCAGGGTAGACGCGGTCACGACACGCATAACCTAGGCAGAGCCCTCGTCCGTCGGAAAGGAAGGGAGTATTGCAGGGTGGACGAGGTCAAACGAACGTAACCTAGGCAGAGCCCTCGTCGAAGTTTAGTCAGGAATAGGACACACTGTCGCGACAAGCGCAACATAGCCGAATCATCGTGCCCTACCGGTCACCGCCAGATAACCAACTGACTGCTTTTTGCCCGGCGATCAGGGCTTTTATACCCAATTTAGGAGTCAGGGGAGGAATATTTTTGAAACATTGTCTTTGGTCACGTGGGACATTCGGAGGAGTCATGGAAGGAGTACCATTTCGCATACTTGCGACAATAGATATAAATTTTTGCAAAGTTACCATCTAGAATTTCGTTCAAGTATAATGAGCTCTGTTGTTTGAAATATTAATTAATCTGACTTCTAATGATTTGAACCGAATAGAAATAATTTTAAAATCAAATATTTTCTCAAACAACATTGTTTTACTATTTTTACATTATAAACGAGAATATTAAGAGCATATAACTGTAAAGAGCATACTGTATTTCATTAATGAAATAAGACTGGATCCAAACTCCAATTTGAAACCTTTCGTTCTTCACTTCTTTGTTACTATTGCCATGGTGACGTCGCCACCAAATGTTCAAACCAAACAAACTTAATTCTCAAGTAATGTATTAGATTGTTCTGTCACATTTTAAATTTCACTTATCGCTAATGCCTTTGAGCGTACTGCGCTTACCTTCAGAAATAAACAATACACGTTCATTAAGGCTATATAGTTTTCATTCTCAGATTCAGAACGCACAAATTATTTGATTGCATTGTGATTTAATGGGTGACATTAAAGGATCTACCGTAACCAAGAGTTGTATTGCACTCTTTGGAAGAATACATCTCCTCTTTGAGGTGAACTGTCTCATTGTCTATTTTAAGGTTATTTATGTGTATTTGAACTTCTTCCTATTTACGCCACACATGGAAAGAATGGACTGGTGAGATCTTTTATGAAACATATACCTTTTAAATTCTGGAAAACACCTAATTACATTCACGACAAGATTACCAGCTGCTGAGATAGTTGTCTTTTAATTTGTTCTGATCATAAACTCTGCTTGAATTGACTGGAGTATCCATCTAAGCGTAGAAAATATATATGTTAATGCTCCTTTTTGAAGTAATTATGGTCTATGTTTTGGATGGAATTGAACAGGAATCAAGTGCCAACCTACAGCTGTAAACAGTGTCAATATAAATTGAAAATAATACTTAATAATGTATTCCATGATCAACCAATACATTGAGACCAAATTATTCAAAGTGGATTTTTAAAATACAATTTATTGAAAGATTCAATATTGAAAAATTAAACATAAAATAAACTGTATTTAATACACGCTCGGTAGAAGATAGGGCTTCTTAAGTTATTTCCACAGCCATTTTGCAATTACCCAAATGGGTGCCACTAATCCCATATCATGAAGCACTCCTTTTTAATTACAGTGTTTGTAAAATGAATTCATTTCTTCATCTTCATTATATTTGATTGGCATCTATTGGCTTAGAAATGCCATTTATTTTAGAATATATGTATGACATATATAAGTCAATTGTTTTAAATGCACGCGATTGCAAAGTAAATTAATCATGACTGATTAAGTGTCCTTATGTGAGAGTGAACTTATTTTCTCATGCCAAGTTTTTTCTCCAAGTAGTTGTGGGGCTTCTCTAGTGTTGCACACTTTGAAGAGAAGTTCACAGTGATCAATGCAACCTCTGTAATTGGCTGTGTGTGGACCACCACAGTTTACGCATTTGGCTGGGGAGGTTTTGTGTTTCTGGCATTCTCTATAATGGTGAATGCCAGCACATTCGGTGCATTGAGGTGGGAGGCCGCACGTCTTGTAGGTGTGCCCATTGCATTGGCAACTTAGGCACTGTGGAGGTTCAGGTGGAGGTCTGTATGGTTCCACCGAAGTCTTAAGGTGGAGAACCAAATTTAGCTCTAGAAATTCTTTAGAGCAGGAGGAGACCTGGAGTCGGACTTGGTAGGGTAGGAGAGGGATGGGGACGATTCGTGGGAGCTCGGCATTAGGGTTGGCGCCCTTTCTGCTCTCTGAAAACAGTTTGGTCGGGTGGAATGCAGTTGAGAGGTATTCTCCGCAGAGAAGCCAATGTCCGCCAGAGCTTCTTCAATGTCTTCTTTTGGGATATTTGTGGGTATTCCCCGAAGGACAAAATGAGGATTTTTGTTTGATTGAAGTTGGTACGTACCTGTATAGTATGCGTAGTTAATGGAGGTGAGTTTTTTAGTGACAGCTTTGAAGTCGGAGATGGTTTGGTATTGAACTCGAATCTCATTGCGAATGAGATTTGCCACAGGAGGAATTGTGCAGGCTTGCCGGATTTCATTGTATTTAATTTGCCAGTTGGTTATGTCGCAGAGAAAAATGGGAGGGATACGGGGTTTAGGAGGTGGAGTGGGCTGAGCTTCAGTGTCTGCATCTTCACATGGGGTTTCCTCATTTTGGTCATCCTAGGGGGAGGGGGAGAGGCAGGTGAAGCGGTTACATGTGGAAATCCGAGAGAATTGCTGGGCAGATTGGTTTCTGGGCTTTCGTTTGGTGGGGACCGTTTGGTAGGGCTAATCGGCAGGAGCAGAGCGCTTGATTGTAGGACTTTGGGTTTGGTATATAGGTGGTTGGTTAGGCTCTTGAGTGGATTGAGGAGGAGTTTTACTCCCAGCGCACCTTGGCAAGTGGGCTGACGAACTGGGGGGGTCCTGCTCCAGGAGCGTCTCGCCTTATATAGCATCGCGCATTTGGGGGGATGACATTACATTGGCAAAAGTAATGAATGAAAATTATACAAAAATAATAACTAAAAAAAACATCCATCTTCACATTGTTCACTTGTGAAATTCGTAGCACTACATTAATGCAGTAACGTCGGCATTTTCTTAGCCTGAGTGTTCGTAAAAAAAAGTCATAGAATTACAGCAAACATTAAAATATAAGTACATATGACTAGGGTTAAAATGAAGGAGCACTCCATCTTTGTTTTCCTCTTTCCTCAAAGCTTGCACTAATATTCACGTGAGCACTATACATACCGTCTGGAATAATAGAGCGAGGAGCATGCAGAGTCCGCTTGTCCAGCCGGTCTTCTCCTCCAGGAACCAGGTTAACTCCTCAATGCAGCCGTAGAAGAAGGTCATAAAGTTGAAGGACTAGCATACTAGTGACACAGTTATTGGCACTTCTGAATTTCGGTTTCCGGGCGGCGTTTGCGGCTCTTTGCCTGCGATTGTGCTTGCGGTGGGTGTGGTGGAGAGGTTTCCTGGCTCTCGGGGAATTTCCTGGGTGCTAAGGGAGTGCGGCAAGGGACCTTGGGATAGAAAGGGAGTAACTGTTGCAGGTAACTTGTCGCATCACCGAATTGGGTGGGCGCATTAGGAGCCAATCGATGTCCTTCCAGGTGTCGAGGCCGCCAGGTGGTTGTGGTCGCGGCAGCAACATTGCGTCCATCGTCTTCCGTGCATCGGGCATCTTCTTCCCATGTGGAGGCGGTCATGGTCATCAAAGGTTGGGTCAGGGATGGCACCAAGTGCAGATCCTTTCCAGGGATGGGCGCATACTCGGGGGTGAATGGGATACTCCATTCTGCATCGGCGTCCAAACTGCATCTCCGCCTCTGAGAGTCCTCGCACTTGCAAGTCGGACACATCACTTCCAAAAATGGCAACTAATTTCCTCCTCTGGGGTACCATTGCTCCAGGCAGGCTCAATCCGTCAGCTGGTTAAGAATGGATTTTAGGATTAGAGGAAAGTTCTCTACTAGGTAACGGTCGGAGATTATAGGGGAAAGAGGGATTGGAAGGAGGACTTGGAGTTGCAATATAATCTTCAAGGCCTTCGAAGTTGGATGGTGATAAGGAGACAAGAGCGGGTTCTTTTGGAGAGGGGTATGCTGGAGGTTGCTCGGCGTCTTGTGGTGCCATGCCGTCACCTAAAAACAGGGGTAAGGGATTATCTGGCGGTGAGGGTAAAAGGTTACGCATATGAGCTAGGAGACGTCTTCCGTCTTTCAGGTCCTCTATGTCTGCGGTAACCGGGCTTCTAAATTTAACTGTTTTGGAGGGTTCTCTCCAACGGGAAACTAACTTCCGTGCTTGACCACTTGGTGCTTGCTGTTTCGATAAGTGAGCAATGCGAAGCCCAGTTGTTCGTCCCAATCAGAGTGGTCTTGGGCTGCATAATGGGGAGTCACGGAAGCAAAGGAATGGTGTGCATGCCCTAGACGACCATTTGAGGCGGGGTTATATGGAGAGAAGTGAAGATAGATTTTATTTTCAGTTCCCTGCAAACGTTTTTCATTAGTTCCGAAGTGAAGTTTGCACCTCTGTCTGCCAGTAAATATTTAAGCACACCGTGACGGCAAATTATGTGCTCGACAAAAAATCCTGCTACTGTTTTGGCCGATTGATCTGGAATCGTAAGGGCTTCATGATATCTTGTGAAATAATCTTGGCGAGTTAAATGATATTGGTTAACTCGGAGGGATAGGGGTAGTGGTCCAACAATATCCAAAGCTAATTTCTCAATTGGGTAGGCGGCTTCAACCAGTGGCTGTATTGGAATATTATTCACGCGTAATTTGCTCTTTTGGCATTCGATGCAATGCTGAACGTACTGGAGGGTGTCGGAATAACAGCCTTTCCAGTTGAAGTGTCGCTGGACGATTTCCACCATTTTCTCGATTCCGCGATGATTCCTGATAGGAAATTATCGTGGCAACGAGTCAAAATGAATTTCCGCATATTTTTGGGTGCACATATTATAAAAATTGGTTCAATCTCCGAAGGGTCAACTTTCTATAGCACATTTTCCTCATCGTAAAAGTAGCCGGACTAATGGGAACTCCTTGAACCCGTCCCATCGCCTTTCTCCACGAAGTCATTCAGTTTATGAAACAGTGTTGCACCGTGTCGGCCTCTTCGCAGGGTCCTAATGGGGGATTCTCGCACGAAATGAAATCTACTTCCTCACCTTTACTGCAAACAGATTCTAAAGACATCATGTGGTCAGGTTCAAATTTAATGGTCTTGTTCTCAAATAAATCTAACTACGATACTTTTTCATAAAATCCAAGCCAAATATGCCTTCATTGAGTGGGTCCCCTAGATTTATTACTAAAGCATCATGAGGGTAAACACGATTGTCTATACAGAAAGGTACGCGACTCTGACCGTTTGTCATCAATACATGACCTGAGGCGCTTCTCACTCACGCGCGGTCGTACGGGGCTATTCCTAATGTATCTAAAAGGAACACTCTTTCGTGAAGTATCGTGACCGCCGCGCCTGTGTCTACAAGGAAGTGACGTAATTTTCCTATAATCTGCACGCTAATCGTCATTCCTTTCACTGGAGTGATGGATAGGATGAGGTCTTCCCCAACCCGCTGGTCGGGGTCATCCCGTTTCCCGTGGCCATTCGGTTTGAGCGCTCTGGACAATTAATTGGAAGGTGGCCAACTTCCTTACATATTCCGATGCAAAGCGGGGGACAGTCTCGGGAAATATGTCTCCTTGCTCCGCAGTTAAAACAAGCTCGAGTTTTAGAGCGACAATCGCGAGCTATGTGGCCCGCGCACCCACAGGAAAAGCATTTTGCAGCGTATCCGGTATTTGAGGTGTTAGCTGTAGCATTCGGCCGCATAGGAGCTTCGTACGAGGCGGGTTTACTACCGGCAGAGTTATTTTGGGGCAAAAAGCGAGCGCTTCTTTAGTTCTGCACTGTATTAACTTTTGCTGACGCCAGTAGTTGAACGCAATTTGAAAACATCCGTTCTAGGGAGAGGAGGGAAACGCGAGCTAAGAACTTCTTACGCGGGTTTCTGGAAAAACTTTTCAGACTCTCTAGAATGTGAGGATTGGCCGAAGCATATTCTGCCGCCGATTTGTTGCTTGTGAATGGATTATTCCCTGTAGGAGAGGCTGCGGTGGCAGGCTCAATGGAGTGCACAGTAGGATCTAAATCATTTTGGGTAGTGGAACCCCTTAGTGAAGTCGACTAAAAATGGGGAGAGAAATGGTTTAGCGGGGAATAACTAGGCATAGCCATGACGGTAAACAGTAGCACGCGACACAGAAATATGAAAATGAATGCAGGTTACACTAGATTAGCCAGAGCAATAAGTTCAACTAACATACACAAAAGGGAAAAAACAAAATTATCAGTGGATAAGATTCCAGTATTTTGATGAGGAATTGAAAAATTATCTTGGAATGTTAATGAACCACTTGGGGGATTATGTTTTAGGTTACGGGTTCGAGACTCAAAATTTCTGTGCGACCCTACACCTGACACCAGAATAATGTCGCGTGGTTGGCGACACAACAGCCACTCTCAACAAATACCTTGACAATCTACATCTTGCACTCCTCAAATACAGTTAACCAGAAACGCTAAAAAAATAAAATGCGCCACTCCACCCGACCACACACACCACACAATAACAAGCTCACATCTGACGCAGGACTCAACCTTTGCGCCACCTATTTCCCCGGATCACACAGACTGAAAACCTTTCTTGAAGAACTATCTCCTATTTGACATGACAATGACGCGAACTCATCCTTACTACCCCAATACCCATGTCATGCAAACAGACGACCCGCCAATCTCAAAAACCTTCTTACATCCACCAACCCTTCGGCACCCCCCCCCGTGACAAATTTCCTGATATTTCCCCTACTTGCAACCATCCCCGATGTTAAACCTGTCTTCTTATTAGGTCTACTCCCCACTCCCTACATTCTCTCATTGCCCCCTCACCACGTTCCCACACTAATTGCCTATCAAAAAACATAATTTATCTTTCTTCATGCAAACATTGCACTTCCTTTGACAGAGGCAAATGCATTACCCCCTTATCTATTCGAATGAATAATCACCGGTACTCCTGCAATTCTGCCTCACTCTCTTCTCTTCCTATCCCTTCACACGCCAATTCCCACAACCTTTCATTCGACCAGCCTTTTGCCCATTACTGTGCCGCTCGTGTGAAATTTTCCGTACAATCTTTATATTAATAAAAATAAATATCTCACCGTCCGTCCTACCTTAGCGTCTGCCACATAGACAAATATTAAACAATTGAACACGGGTGAAAATGTCATCATTCTTAAAGGGGCTTGCATACCAACATAATAAAAACAAAATCTTGACTATCAGACTGTCCAAATCCGCGAAAAAAAAAACATTTCCCGTTATTTTCTGAACACACAGCTCAGTAGACAGTTATATCTAAATGTGTCACATTAACTAACATTCAACAGGAAGAAATGTTAGAGTTCCTGAAATTTGACATGATACAAGTCCTATTAATTAATATTTAAATAAATTTTCATCGTGTTCTTGATGAAATGAAACCAAAACTGTTTCATTCGTTCCTACATAATATTAATACCTACTTACAGTTGTATGAAGTCCTAAAATCGCAACCATATACTAACCTGGTGGTATTTTGAATGATGGGTACGGTAATCACTAAGTCACGCTATCACATTGTGCATGAGAATAGTGGTCACTTTATATGATGATTCAATCACTTCCAGTTCCTCGGTCCAATCCCTTTTTTATTCATAATATCTGGGATTTTACACATCCTCTCAATGCCCAGTTTCCTATTTTATTTAAATTCTGAATTAATCGTCTGTGTAAAGAATTATATAAAAAAATAAAGATTGAAGGCACGAGGTTTGGCTGAAAACCAAAATCCACACACGTGCTTGTAGACTATGCAAACAAAATTACCTCTAGAAGCACTCCTGGTCAGTAGACATGTGGAAGCTGCATTACCTCTCAACAGGCATGCTAAGGTTTGAGGTCGTTAAACTATTCATACAGTGTATTTCGAGAAGCGGATGAAGTATGGAGACATGTTCTAGTGTAAAAAAACAAAATGAACTCCATAAGCAATCCTGGTCTCTAGGCTCTTGGAAGTAACATTCCGAGGCATGCGAAGGTATGAGAGCGTTGCGTTCATTTGGTGTATTTTGAGAAGCGGAAGTTTGGAGATGTGTTCTAGCACTACAAGCAAAATGCCTTTCAGAATCACTTTTAGTCTTGGCATATGGAAGTAACATTCCCCTCCAACACGCATGCCCAGGGTTGAGGTCGTTGCATACTTCCAGATGGTTTTGAGAAGCGGAAGTATGAAGACGTGTTCCAATTCTGGAAAATGAATGACCTGTAGATGCACTCTTGGTCTTCAATCGTGGAAGTAACATTCCCATCCATTACGCATGCCCAGATTTGAGGTCTATGCAGTATTCATCCAGTGTTTTTTGAGAAGCAGAAGTATGGAGACTGGTTGTAGTATTACAAAAACATGACGGTTAGAATAACTCCTGATCTGGGCACCGGAAAGTATCATTCGCCCAAACACGCCAGCCCAGGTTTGAGGTCGTTGTAATTTTTATTCAACCAGTGTATTTTGAGGAGGGGAAGTATGGAGACATGTTCTTGTAATACAAAGAAAATGTCCTTCAGAAGCACTTTTTGTCTTGGCCTATGGAAGTAACATTACCCTCCAACACGCATGCGCAGTTCTGATATCGTTTTATTCATCCAATGTATTTTGAGAAGCGGAAGTTTGGAGACGTGTCCTAGTACTACGAACAAAATGACTTTCAGAAGCACTCCTAGTCTCGGCATGTGAAAGTAACATTATTCCACTACACGCATGCGCAAGTTTTAAATCGTTTCATTCACCCAGTGTATTCTGAGAAGCGGAAGTATAGAGACGTGTCCTAGTACTACAAACACAATGACTTCCAGGAGCACTCCTGGTCTGGCGGCATGTGGAAGTAACAATCCCCCTCTAACACATTTGCGCAGGTTTGAGGTTGTCACGTTAATCAAGTGTATTTTGAGAAGCAGAAGTATGGAGATTTGTTCTAGCGCTATGTCAACACGATTTAAACCTTGCTCTGGTAAAACTTTCAACTGCTTGAAAAGTGATTCCTATTGAGGTTTATCATCGGTTAAGGGCCCTTTATGGAAACAATGCTGGCCATAGGTGAGACGAGGGGACGTGTTCCTGCTCTATGTCAGCATGGCGAATTTAAACAGCGCAACTTATAGAAGTGACTCCTACTGAGATTCAACCGTCGTTTTAAAAGGCTGTTCATTACGATGATGATGCTGTATGTAGAGCTCCTGTTAATGGATGGGTGGTAAAATTTCGTGGTTGTGAGCCTGGAAAAGCCAATAATTGGTCAATGAAACCGGCAGCGGACCTCCGATAACTGACCCACAGGCAATATAAACATTGCAAACTCGTCATTGAAGATTTGATTGAAAATGACCAAACGCGAATCACTGATATGAAAAGCATATATCGCAAACCATATTTTTAGAATACAAATACTGTTGTACGTGTCGGCTTCATAATTGAAAATTTGGGAAATTGTAAAATCTGTGTTCACGATGGGTTCACTTAAAGAGAAGAAACAAAATCCTCCTTGATCCCTTATTCGATCTTGTGCCATGCAATTCTAGTTTTTTTCCCTTTCAACTCAAAAGACACCTCAAAGGGTAATCAATACACCTCGGACGATGAGGAGGGGATCGAGATGGTGCGGGGGCTAACGTACTGGCTTCCCACCCTGAGGGCGTGGGTTCAAATCCCGGCGGTGTTGAATATTTTTCAGAGGTATCTCGATCCCTACTTGAGGTGCTTTGTGGAGGGCACTTTGAGTGAGTACGCCGTCCGTCGCATGGGACGTTAAGCCGCGGACCCCTTGGCGCCTTTCGTAAAGAGTAGGCTAATGCCGACGCCGGGTTTCTCTCCACCCTTCATCCTTTCCTGTCCTTCCCCTATGGCGCAAATGACCTTAGCTGTCGGTCGCCTCCCCTCAAAACTACTACTACTCGGACGATGAGGAGGCGAAGGCAAAAATTTGATAACAGCACACTGTTTAATCTCGCCATGTAGACATATAGCACACACTAGAACACGTCTCCATACTTCCTCCGCCCCTCAAAATACACTGGATTAATATAAAGACCCAAAACCTTCGAATTTGTGTTCGAGAGGGAATGATACTTCCACAAGCCCATGCCAGAAGGAACGTGGAATGTTAGGACAATGATTATGATGGGTAAACTGGAGAATATTAAGAGAGATGGAAAATGGAAGAATTGATATTTTAGGTCTATGTGACGTGAGATGGAAGGATAGCGGGGATTACTGGAGTGATAATTATAAAATAATATACAGCGGCAGGGACAAGATGCCATGAGGGGTTGCCATTATATTAAATGAAGAGGTAGGAAGAAGCATAGTGACATAGAGCAAGTAACGGATAGATTATTACTAGCAGAGATAAAAGCAGAACCGACGAACTTGGTTATTATTCAGGTATACATGCCACCGAGCAACCATAAGGAAGAAGATGTCGATAGGATGTACAATCAGTTAGAGGGCATAATCGCGTCTGTTCCTGCAGGGAAACATTTGATAGTGATGGCGGATTTGAATGCAACGGTAGGCGAAGGAAGAGATAGTGATGAGGTGGGGGACTACGGTTTAGGCACGAGGCATGACCATGGTGAGAAACCACTGGAGTTCTGAAGGAGACAGGGGTTAGTCATCACCAACACTTGGTTTAGACACCACAAAAGATGCAGGTATACATGGAAAATGCCAGGTGACTCAGAAAGTTATCAGCTAGATTATATCCTGGTAAGACACAGGTTTAGGAACAGTGTGTTAATTCGCACAGCTACCCGGGGGCGGATGTGGACTGTGACCACAATTTAGTTGTTATGAAATGTAGCGCGCGTTTCAAAAACATAAGGCAGGGGCGGCAAGTTAGAAAATGGAATGTAGAAGCAGTAAATGGTTTGAAAAGGAAGGAGTAACAACAGGCGGTAGAGGAAATCATGGAGGATAGTATAGGCTAAGTACTATCGAAGAAAAATGGGAAACTATCATGAAAGGGTTATTGAAAGCCGCAAAAGGCACTATTGGAATCGTTAACGCTAAAAGGACTAGGAAACCATGGATCACGGATGAGATGATTACAAAGTTGGATGAGGGGAGAAAATGGATGAAAGCTTTCCTTGAAATGAAATGATTTTCTTTATCCTTTTTAAGCACGTACGGCTGGGGGAGGGAAACAAAGGAATCCCCAAAGGTTCCCAATTCCTCCAAAGGTCCTCTTTGGTACCCACCCCCTGCATAAAACTCCTCAGGAAAGAACAAAGGGAAAATTCTTAATCTCGTTGTTTAAGGCAGACAAAATATGCTTTCCCGGGAAAAACCGGTGTCGTCTGTATGCGCATTTCCTTTCATGGTGCCGACTGCCAACCCCACTTGTACGTCAACACCGTTGATAGGAGCAAGAATTCATGTGTGACAATTTCTTGACGTGTTTTTTTGATAATCAGGTAGACGCCGCTAAGCCATGGAAATTGTCTTCCTTTAAATAACAAAAAAACGGATCTAATTTTGGATTCCATCATTTGTGCTTCAAGCATTTTTACTTCAAGTACTCCGATATCTATGTGAACAGGGGAGACTTGCACTTTCACAAACTCACAGGGCAATCAAATATTTGGCGGAGCCGAGTTACACAAAGATTGTGAAGTTGGGAACATAACTCTTTGTTTAGTTGGCACAGGAAAGTACGCAGCAATTACAGGATAATCTAATTGACATTAATTTCAGGTAAAGCTGTAGAACACATAATTACCACAACTATTAGGGGGCAGAACGACAGTATTGTTTGATCAAGACTCGGGATGTCCCTACAGTGGACAGATTTATTATTCCGAAGAGCAGAATAGCTAAATTATAGTGCTGCATCAAAATTTTTCTTGACTATAAATCGGCCAATATTTTTAGCCATAAACTGTCCTTGGCTCTGTGAAATGACATCGGAAGTTATTACTTTAAAGGTATCATTGATGCCATTTGAGTGCCTAGCTGCAGATGCCATGGCATTATGGCATCCCTGAAATAGCATCGACAAACGAATTGATATGCAGTAGTCATTTGTCAAAATCGTCCAACAAAACAATCTAAACATGTGACTTAAGAGTTAATTCAGGAAGTTTTAACGCACCTGATTTTTATTCCGTTTTTACTCAATGTGAAAATTTAAGTTTCAACAATTCTAAAGTTGAGCCAACGGCATTAATGAATTTATATTCGCAACATGGGACGATTATTGTCCATTGCTTTTGAGTTATCTTGAGAATATTGAAGGCTGTGATTGATGGGCAGATTGTTAAGTAAGCCAGAAAACGGAAAGAAAAGAGTTGGGATTGAATGAAAGAAGTGTCCATTATGGACACAATGCACAAAGATGCAAAGGTGCGATTTAGAGCAAAGGTACTTTCCTTTCTCCACAAATATATGCTGGCAATTGCAGATGTGCTATGGATGCTATATTTTCGTTTATTAGGTATAAAGATCAAATACTGAAAAGGAAAATCAAATTATTGGACATGTGCGGAGACATACAAACGTTTGACTTTCCTTTCTCCACACATATATAAAAAGGCAATTGAAGATGTTTTTCTTTCTTCCAAGCAAGAAAGTCATTTCATGATGTATGTGGGCTTCGTTTTGGTAATATAATTTAATAAATAAGCGAATGAATAAATAACCATTCATGAGAAGGAGTATATAAAATACGTAAAATATGTAATTATATTTAAGAATGCGAACCATTGCCTATTAGTGTACACGCCTGGGCTATCTTTCCAGCAATGCAAGTTAATACCTCGTAGCTACATTCTGGCTCGATTTCTTCTTTGTTTCCAAATTTCCGCGTGCTTTGATTACACTTGGATCACTGCAGAACGGATAATAATAACAACAATTATATGGGGACAGTTTACCGCAATGCGAATAATCACAGTAGTAAATGGGGCGACTGGATAAATAACGAAGAGAGAACGGAATCTTAGCTTAAACCTGAAAAGTGAATACTACAAGTACTAATTAAGTACTTTTTCGGGTAAGTACATTGATAAATACCCAAGAATATTACCGAAGTGACAAGTTGATGACGGGAGTTTAACATTAAGGAATTCAACAGCTTCACGAAGCTATATTTACCCTTAGTTTTGAAACTAAGAGATTCGTTAAACATCGGTCTACATGACATAGACAAATCAAAAGACGAACATATCAAAACGCATGCTTTTGGCACAATTACGCGGAAACCTATGTCGTTCTTCGTTAGTATTAGGCTAGAAACACACACGCACGTCTTATTTCCGTTATTCACTTGTTTCAAATTAACAACAGTTTTAACGCGCAAAAATGATACGTTTCACGAAAACATTACAGATGCAAACAATGCAATTCTCTCAGGATACATTCAGTAAAGATTTATTACTCAAATATTCTAGAACTATTTATACACCCTAATACATAGGATTTATTACGAATACGGCACATGTCTACGTGTCAATTAGCATACTGTCATGCTATTGAGAACGAAATTAGATGTTCTACAACGCTGAATAGGTGGTCACAACACAATAAAAAACGTTGTACTCATGTCGCCATTGACCCACATTGATACACATGATATTCGACAGAAAAAACAAAACCAAATTGAGTAATGTAAATATTTTAAATGCTTTGCTCAATGATGTGACATCAGATATGCTCTACTGTTTTAAACATGTTCATTCCTTCTCCAGGAATTCCAACATTGCCTAAACTATACATTTGGCACTGATTCCAAACTGTGCAGTTCATGTGTGAATTCCACACGACTAGCACACCGAACTTGGGGTTGATTACTGCTTTTATGGTCTCTCTCCCCCCATCCCCCTCTCGCCATTCCCCCCCACATTTATTTGTACATTTATACTTATTTATTAATTCCTAAATAAAATAGATTTGAGATTTTAGTCATCTTGTCAGTGGTGCAAAATGACCTTAGCCCTTGATGTACCCTATAAACCATTAATACTACTACCAGGTTAACGTGATGTAACATCTATCTGCTGGTTGGTGCCCGGTAGCTCATTTACTCTAGAAGCCCCTGTCCATCAGCTGCCTCTGGCATTTATATTGATGCCCATGATCCTTTATTGAGAGGGCCAATGACCCTTAGTAAAAGGAGAGGACCAAAGTTAGAATCCGCATGTGTCCACGTGGTGGTCTCTCACTACAATGTAGTCAAGAGGAAATAACTGACAATGTTTTGCAGGAATATTCACAGCAAAACTGTCAGCTATCAAGAGGGCCCTAAAAGACTTAAGAGAATGTAATGGCTCTTCTCTCATCTGTTCGCACTCATTGAGCTCCCTATAATCCATATCGGACTTGTCATCAATGCACCTGATGGTTCAGGAGATCTATTATACCCTGTGGTCCCGTCAGATAAAGGGGAAGTAGGTATCCTCTATATGGACTGCTGGTCATGTGGGAATACCAGGCATTGAAAAAGCTGGCAAAGCAGCAAGACAAGCCCTGGTCAAACTCAAAACCGACTCAGCATTGCTATCTGTGGTGGAAGTCGGGGAATAAATTATAAAAGGCCAGATACCTCTTTTAAAATAAGAGGTAATTTAAGGAATAATTTAGGGGAGGACCCCAACTTTTTAAGTAAGGTTTCCAGGTTTTTAAGGGAAACTGACCTGAACGGACAACTTGAGTTTCCGTTTCTTTTTTTTAAATAATTTTGTTTTTAACTATTTAAATGTTTGTTATGCATTGACGTATTTATCAAAATTGGATTGAAGTTTTCAATGTTTTAAAAAGTGGTGCAATAACAACCACAGTGGTTGGTGCATCCAAAAACCCCAACTATTACCACGGGTTGGTTTCTTTGGGTAAGACCATTGCCTTCAGCTGCGAGATCTCAATGAAAATGTTAATTAGTACGGAAGAGAGGGGTGATCCCATGGCTGCACATTCATCATGTTCAATGTGCTTATCATTCCAAAGGAAGTATGAGTTCCAGAGGCAGAATTTGCGAGGTCCAGGTTAATCCTTAGCTAATCCCTGTGAGGTTAGGTTTTTGATGAGTAGCGTGGAGTCATCAATGGGCGTATTTGTGAACAAGGAGATTACATCAAAGGTCACCAGCATGTTGACTATTTGGCCTTCAGCATTCCGAATAATGTGAATGAAATCCATGGAAGTTTTAGCAAAAAAGTCAGTTTTTCTGGCGAAGAGTTGAAGAGGATGTGCAATATATTGCGCTAGCTTGTGGGTTGGTGCATCGATGTTGCTGACGATGGGTCGTCAGCAACATCGATGCGTCAACACCTTCAGTGCCATCAAAGCACGCGGAAATTTGGAAACTAAGAAGAAAAAGAACCATAATGAAGCTACAAGATATTAACTTGCATTGCTGGAAAGATAGCCCAGGCGTGTACACTAATAGGCAATGGTTCGCATTCTTATATATAATTACATATTTTATGTATTTTATACACTCCTTCCCATGTATGGTTAATTTATTCATTCATTTATTTATTATATTACCGACACGAAGCCCGGATACATTATGAAATGACTTTCTTGCTTGCAAGAAAGAAAAACTTCTTCAATTACCTTTATATATATTTGTGGAGAAAGGAAAGTAACACGTTTGTATGTCTCCGCACATGTCCAATAATTTGATTTTCCTTTTCAGTATTTGATCTTTACACCTAATAAACGAAAATATAGTATCCATAGAGCATACTTTATTTCTCTTTAAAATTAGATCTTATTCTCAATCTAATTCGAAACATTTCATTCTTCACTTGTTTGTTACCGTTGCCACGGCAACAGTGTCACCAAATGAACGAATCAAAACAAACATTATTGCGTACTTCGGAAACAGCATTATTTACACACTCACAGACCACAGGCTTTCCTTTCCAACTGAATGTCATGGAGCAAACTCTTAACGGTATGGCTTCTCATTTGCATAAACAAGGATATGCTGTTTCAGGTTGCTAATCTTAGTGAATGTATTTTGGAAAGAATGGACGGGTGAGATCTTTTGTGAGATATATGCCTTTTAAATTTGGAGAACACCTAATTACATACCCAACAATAATACTTGCTGCTGAGATAGTCATGTTTTAATTGCTTTGCGCTCTGCTTGAATTGACTGCAGTATCATTCTCTGTAGAAAATATATTTGTAAATGTTCCTTTCTGAAGTAGTTAAGATCTATGTTTTTGGTAGAATTGAACGGGAGTCAAGTGTCAAACGACAGCTATAAACATCGTCAATAATGTTTAGAAAATAGTATTATTTCACATGCGCAATGATCAAACGATACATTGAGTCAAAATCATTCAAAATGGATTGTTAAAATACAATGGTTATAAATAGGAAGATTCGATATTTAAGTAGTTAACGCAAAATTAGATTTTTATTGTGTACTGTAGTGAGGGACCATTTTATTTAATATGCTGAATCAATTCGCAAGTACACCTATTAACGCCACAAATCCCTTGCTGTTGTGAAATACTCCTTTTTAATTATGGTGATTGTGACGTCAATTCATTTCTTCTTCTACATTCTGTTCGATTGGCATTGCTTTTATTCTTGAAAATGCCATTATTTAAGGATACAAGTGTGACCTTTATATTTCAAATGCATTTAATGTACTCACTTTCACAGCAAACCGATAATGGTTGATTATATGCAGTTTAATTGAGTACACTATGCATTTAGACGGGCTTTATTTTTATGCAAATTCAGAATCAATGGAAACAAAATTTAATAAAATATTGGAGCAATGTAAGACAATAAGAAGTCTCCTTGAATTTGAGTGTTTGTGTTCAATAATTAAAAAATGTTTAACATCACCAATATAATGGCTTGCTCATTTAAACTGTTAAATTCTCATTAAGTATGATGAACGATCATGCATCAATTGTCCTTTGATTATGGAGAATTTAGTAAACCAAAATGTGCAAACATAATAAAATGACACCCATCATAATTTCTGCCAAATTTCCTTGAAGAATTAGCAGTTTTAATGTGGCGTTCTTGGATTTATTTTGATGAATTCACCAAACTCAAAGGATTTCATTTCCACCTTACTCATCTCTCAATAAACAATGAGTGTTACAAAAACAGTGTAAAAAAACAGATAGTTTTACATTTGAATGTCCACAATATGAAATGCGCTGTAAGTTGATGAAATTCCACAGAAAATAGTATTATTTAGACTTGCTCTACCCCTCATTGTGTACAATCATGACTCCACTGCTAATTAAAAATGGTCTGCAAAAATCACGTTGCGGTGTATTAGCAAGGGAGCAAAAATCTCTCTTGTGTAGTAGCAAGATTCGTATGATATGTTTAGGGAAATGACCCCATAACTCATCACTGTAATTCAAATGACATGGAAAGAGGACATGGCCAAGTGTTAAACGATACTCATTTGAAATGAGAAATTTGAGCTTTAATCAGTTCATTACAGATCTGACTGATGTGAGTCTCCCTGTTAAGTTTTCTAATTATATTAATTCCTAGTATTTTAGAATTTTCAACATCAGTACATTTTTATATACTATAACTGCATACAATATGCTGAGTTTTGTTAGTATTTAAACCTAAATGATTAATATGAAACCTGCCTGCTTAGCCTGTCTTTGAGTGGCTCTGAGTCGTACCTTTGCATCTTCTAGATTTTGACATTTTTGCACACAAAAAGCATAATAAGGATATAAAACATATGTAGGTTTAATTTTACAGGGCAAATCAGTAATCATGATGATACCAAAAATAGCTCAAAGACTAGAAATTCTTCATGAAAATATGGGCATTGAAATTATTATTAGAAACAAAATGAGGCAATGTCTTTATGGACAAATTAACCTTAGAACTGCCAAAAATTTAAGAGAAATTAGGTCAATCAGACTGTTGTGCTAAGATACAATTTTCAAGGAAATAATGAAATTAACTCCTAATAATAATAATCTAGAAGGAACTTGAATCCTTAAATGAAACATTTCTATCCTGTTCCTTCCCTTTTCTTGCTTGCCTCACATTCTCCCCTCTATTACCATCTTGAACAGTCCCCTGTCGGTCAATATGCCCTTCATCCGTTTTTACTGCCTCATTAGGATTTCTCCCAACCAACCCCTCTCTTCACCCACCATACCAAGTACTTTCTCATTGGTTTTCTTCTCGGTCCATTTCACCTCCATTTTCTCCACACCCACATGTCAAAAGCCTCCAGTCCACGACTATCCTCCTGCTTCAATGACCACATTTCCTTATATAACTATGCACCATATCAAAAGTTTCCCGAGTCTTTTTTTAATATCCTTACTCAACGTCCCATTAATCAACTCTCTCCTCCTTATGAAAGCCTCTGCGCCTAGCGTAATTCTTCTCCATACGTCCCTACTACTTTGACCGTGTTGGTCCAAAATGATTCAGAGATACGTCAACTGTTCTACCTGCATAAGTTTTTGCCCTCCCATTTTAATGTTTAGCTTAGCTTTATTCTTTCTAGAAAATTGCATAAACTTGGTTTTATTAATTTTGTTTCTCATCCCATATCTGTCCCACTGAATCTCCAATTCACCCAGCAATCCTTACAACCCCTTGTCTGACTGACAAACTAAAGCTTAATTAATTTATTTTTTCATGCTCGGAGTGTATCCGATACCCATGGTGGGCCCTTCTCGGGCTAATTGATGGTTCCTGATGAAGTGATCCTCAGTTTAATTGTGTGCAGAGAATCGCGATGAGGTAATAGCACGTGTCTTAAAATAATAATTCGTTAGCTCAGCACAGATTAGAATATCCCACCTGTCCGAGAAAATACGGAACTTCCGATTTAAAGAGGTACACGGGGACATGATAATCTATGAGACACTGTCGCATACACTGAATAAATCACTAGTCCAACCGTGCAACCCCTCACCTGACACCAATATGTCGCAAGGGGGGTTTCTATGGTGCGACACAAAGGGTATCGGGGAAGGTCAGAGTAACTACACCATTTACATAGGTATAAGCAAATTATGGATGGCTAGACCATCGGGAAACCAACGCGAGGGCGGATAGAGTTAAAATGGCAGAAAATTACCTGGGACAGGGTAAAGGCAGGGTGGACGCGGTCACGAAACACATAACCTAGGCAGAGCCCTCATCCATCGGAAAGGAAGGGAGTATGGCAGGGCGGACGAGGTCAAACGAACGTAACCTAGGCAGAGCCCTCGTCCGAAGTTGAGTCAGGAATAGGACACACTGTCGCGACAAGCGCAACATAGCCGAAGCATCGTTCCCTACCGGTCACCGCTAGACAACCAACTGACTGCTTTTTGCCCGGCGACCAGGGCTTTTATACCCAATTTAGGAGTCAGGGGAGGAATACTTTTGAAACATTGTTTTTGGTCACGTGGGACATTCGCAGGAGCCAGGGAAGGAGTACCATGTCGCATACTTGCGACAATAGATATACAGTTTTGCAAAGTTACCATCTAGAATTTCGTTCAAGTAAAATGAGCTCTGTTGTTTAAAATATTAAATCTTCCTATTTACGCCACACATGGAAAGAATGGACTGGTGAGATCTTTTATGAAACATATACCTTTCAAATTCAGGAGAACATCAAATTACATTCACGACAAGATTACCAGCTGCTGAGATAGTTGTCTTTTAATTTGTTCTGATCATAAACTCTGCTTGAATTGACTGGAGTATCCATCTAAGCGTAGAAAATATATATGTTAATGCTCCTTTTTGAAGTAATTATGGTCTATGTTTTGGATGGAATTGAACAGGAATCAAGTGCCAACCTACAGCTGTAAACAGTGTCAATATAAATTGAAAATAATACTTAATAATGTATTCCATGATCAACCAATACATTGAGACCAAATTATTCAAAGTGGATTTTTAAAATACAATTTATTGAAAGATTCAATATTGAAAAATTAAACATAAAATAAACTGTATTTAATACACGCTCGGTAGAAGATAGGGCTTCTTAAGTTATTTCCATAGCCATTTTGCAATTACCCAATTGGGTGCCACAAATCCCATATTATGAAGCACTCCTTTTTAATTACAGTGTTTGTAAAATGAATTCATTTCTTCATCTTCATTATATTTGATTGGCATCTATTGGCTTAGAAATGCCATTTATTTTAGAATATAAGCATGACATATAAAAGTCAATTGTTTTAAATGCACGCGATTTCAAAGCCAATTAATAATGACTGATTCCATACAGATTCATTGAGTATATTTTATTTATTTTTACAGGCTTTATTTTCATAAAAAATTCAGAATAAATCAAAACAGATTTCTATGAAATATTGGAACAGTTTAAGATGATGAGAAGTCTCCTGGAATTATAAAGTTTGTTTTAAAAAATTATAAAATATCAAACGAATTTAATGGCAGACTCATTTAAACAGTTATTAATTCATTTATGCATTCATTGTCATTTAATTTTGGACAATTTATAAACTCAAATTAAAACAAACATATTAAATATTAATCTTCATTACCTCAGAATAAAACAACCAGAAACGGACATATTTTCCCAGATTTATGAAGAAGGTTTGATTGCCCAATTGCTTGATGCGTGAGTGTTGTGGTGTCCGATGGATTCCCAGCAACATCACTAATCACTACTTCCAAGATTTCCTTTGACTGCTTCCCATCCTGTTCATTTAGAGATTGATGAAACTGCTGGAATTCTTCAATGCTTTCGGGCAATAATTGATGATTACTCAATTGAACTAATAACTGTGGAAATCAAGTTATATGCTGACCACTGTACTGATTCTTTTGTTTAAAAAAAAATCAAGTTTTATAGATTGGTAGTGTATAAATACTATTAATGAAATTAGAAATTAGCACTAATGAAATTAGTATGCTGTTTTGCATTGATCATTCTTCATAAAACTATGAGCAAACCAACCAAACCAACGGAAGAATGATATTTGTCAAAGAGGCAGAACATTCTCACTCCATTCTCTTCCAATGTTATGCCATAGCATACATATGTGCTCGTCAAACACTATCTGCATTTTTCAGACAATGGTACCTTTATGAGGGATAGACATCCTTGTGTCAAGCTAAAGGAAATTAGCCCTCTGCTTGTATTTCTCAACAAAAAGTTCTCAAGTTTGTTGACACCTGAGAAGAAGATTTCTACTGATAAAAATGTTATTCTTTACAAGGATGAGCTCTCACTGATGCAGTATGTTTCCCTGAAAGGAGCCAGATTTGGGGAGGAAACGTTTAGATTTGCTAAGCCTATGTCTGGATATATATGGTCATTTAATATTATTTCTATAGGAAAAAGGTGGGTCATGATAGTCCAGGAGGGTAGAGCATTGGACTATTGACCGGAGGGTCCTGAGTTCAAACCCCAGGCAAGGCACTCAGGGCACCTGATGCTCCACTCAAGCTATGTGATTTTTTCTGGTACCAATCTTCCTGGTAAACCTTATCTGCCACAGTGAAAGTAACTGGCTCCCCTTAATACCCTGATGTGTGAATTTCACAGACTGTATAGAGCTAAGTACTGGGTGAACTCTACCATCACCCATAAACCGACCTTCCAGCATTGATTACTGTGTTTATGGTACACAGGAAATGGTCAGTATTGAACGTGGAATATACCAATCTTCCTAATACATCCTTAGATTGTGCTAGCAGTAATGAAACCTCTGCTAGGTCAAAGATTATGTCCTGACTGCAGACAACTATTACACCTCCTCAGAGCTGGCTGATTTATTGGCTATGAAAGGAATAGATAGACATGGGACATTGAGAATTAAAAGGAAGGAAGTACTAGATGACGTATAGACTAAAGAAGTTGAAAAAGGAGGAATCGACTGCCCTCCAGCAAGGCAAAGTGATTGCTATGAATTGGGAAGATGAGAAGGCCGTCAAGTCTCTGTACCTTTACAGTACATAATACGGAATTTGTGGAATATAAATGAAAAGGATATGGTGCTATAAAAGCCAAAAGTTGCTGTTGTGTACAATAATACAATAGGTGGAGTAAAAAGGGAAGATCAGCACCTGACAAATTTCCCCATTATGAAAAAAGGGGGGCAATAAATATTTAAAACATTTTTCACTTGTTGGACCAGGGCACATGGAATGGATTTCTGTTGCAGAGAAAGGGTGGTGGACCAAAGGGTAAGTTCAGAATTTAGAATCAAACTAATGGAAGATGTAATTGAAGGGTACATTGCATATGATATAACATGTGAGGGTAGAAGGCCTTCAGTAGAACCAAATCCTTGATCCTCTATGTAAGTTACAATTTCCCAAGTATATTCCACCTACAGAGAAGAAGGAAGAGCTTTGTAGGATGTGTGCAGTTTGTTGTGCCAAAAGGGATGGAACAAGCAAAAAGTTTGGAAAAGAAGTGAGATGCCATTTCCAAGCATGTCACAGCCGCTAAGAACAGACATGTGTTTTTATGAACGGGAGGAGATTTTCGTGTGTTTTAAAAATATGGTTGAAAGAATTCGTAAATCATGCCTTAAGTTTCTACGTCATTTCATTTTAATCCCCATGTTGTTTCGTCATCCTGTTTTTCAACAGGAATTAATAATTCTAAATCGTCGATGACTTCATTTGCGTGTGACTGATCCTGAGCAACTTTCATTTGCCGCTTTGTTTGTAATTCAAATTTCAAAAATTATGAAGAAGAGTTGCTGTTTCTCTCGCTTTTAATACACAAAACATTCTATATAAAAATAATTTAATTAGAATGTGCCAATTGCAAATTGCCATACATTCTCAATCGTTTTCACTCTGAATATATTGAGTATGCTGATTAAATTGTAAACACAATTTCTTTCACTTTTTCCACGTTTTTTCATTGGTGCGTTGTTGATGCAAAAGAAGAATGGGGGTCCTGCTACCGACCGACCAATCGATGCTTATGGACTGCGCCGTTAGGTGCATCTTATACCAATATCCAGCTATGATGATCAATGGTCATAGGATATAAGTGGTTCATGGGGGAAGTTGAGCTAGTGAGTATATTTTAGTGCAGTTTGTGACAGTATTATATTTGGAGATTATGACAGCCCATTTAAGCTTGCTTTAGCACAATTGTATCTGAAATGGGGATTATCAGGGTAATCCCATAAAGGTTCTAATAATGGGTTACCAGTATTTCCTATTGCTTGTTGAAATGACGTGGCTAGGTCGCTTAGATATAGTATGTTGGAAGGTCCGGTATTTTTAGATCCATGTGAATATCTGAGTTTCTTACAAACCAGGCGTCGTTGGCAAGGGTTCGTAGAGTATTATTTTGGAAGCGTGTCAATTTATTCAATTTGGTTACGGCTATTGAACCCCAGGCTGGGTAGCCTTCAGATAGGTCGTATCATAGATTTAAATAACAGTACCTTGGTGAGAAGACGGAGGGGACTGGTGTGTTTTATGAGGGGATAGAATAAGAAAGCGGCTGAATTGGCCTTGTTGAGTGTGTGCTTGACAAGTGAGTTTACTGTCCATTTGTACACCAAGAAATTTAGCTGATGATGCCTGGGGGATTATTTCCCTGCCATAGTGGATAGCAGTGATGTGAGGATTCTTCCATTTTCTGGCGTAGTTTACGTTTACACATTTTGTGGTGTTAATGGTTAGTTTCCAATCGGTCATCCACTCTGCTATGCTCTTAAGGTGTTCTTGGACATTTTTTGCGGCATGATTTGGGTCAAAGGAAGTTGATGCTATAGCTGAGTCATCCCCATAGAGGTAGGTTTTGGGTCGGAGGGGAGGTTGTTATTGTAGAGGTTGAATAGGACGAGTGACAAAATTGATCCTTGAGGAAAGCCTGCGGATATGGACCGGGTAGTTGATTTGGCATTGTTAAGGGCTAAAAAGAATGTGCGGTTTGAAAGAAAGGAGGGGATGGTCTTATTTAGGTATACTGATATGTCGGTTTTAAGCAGTTTATGTATTAAACCAGTTTGCCAGAACTTGTCAAAAGCTCTTTGGAGATAAAAGAAGACTACTTGGGTGTGCTTGTGGATGTTGAAGCCGAAACTGATCTGCTCAACCAATCTTGTTATTTGCTGAGTCATGGAATGGCGACGGCGGAAGCCAGTTTGCTCAGGTCTGATCAAGTCTAGGGCCATGATTTCTTCTTGTAGTCTGTTTAAGATGCATTTTTCTAGAAGTTTGCCCATGCAGGGGAGCAGGCCACTGGGTCTATAGCTCAGGATATAAGAAGGATTTTTATCAGGTTTTGGAAGGAGTATTATCTTAGCTGTTTTCAATGCATTTGGGAAGTACGATTGGGAAAGACAGGCGTTGAGGATAGAGTGTGGGTTTTTGATTAAAGATTTAGGAAAGTTTTTCAGATGAAGGTAGGAGATTTGATCGGGTCCCGGTGATGACTTGGTTTTGGAGTGGGACATAATGGAGTAAAGTTCTTGAGGAGTAATTTCCAGGAATATTTGGAATGGGCAAAGTGACAGGCCAGAGATGCTGATCAACGCTTCTGAATCCAACAAGGATGTATTATTGTTTTTAAAAATGCATTCGAAGGAGTCGGCAGAGGTATTTGCTTTGTAGCAGTCATTGTATAGTGCTCTCCCATTATGTTGTATTGGCGGGGTGGGTACCTTTTTCCTTCGCAGACAGTGGGCTAGGGTCCATACCGAATTGGCCTTATGTGAGAGTGAACTTATTTTCTCATGCCAAAGTTTTTCCCAATGTGTTCTAGTTTTGGATGTTACAAGGTTTCGAAGTGCACAGAAGCCGATTTTATCTTGGCGGAGATGAGTGCATTGCCAGAGGGCTCTGGCCTTGTTTCTAAGTGAAATGAAGTGCAATATATCCAGAGGTAGTGTGGCACCAGCGATGGAGGCCGGAGAAGGAGGTTAGCAAGAGCGATGAATGATTTTGGTTAAGGTGCTTGTAAAATCTTGAGCCGCTTTCTCTATGCTGTCTGGAGTGCTAGCAGGAGATGGGACAAGGTTAATGGCCAAGCAGTTTTCTTTAAATAGTTTCAAATTAACTCTTCTAGTTGGTTCTGGTTGTATGAAGGAGGGTAGGAATGCAGTAAAATATGGGGCAGTGGTCCGAGGCTGAATTATCTAGGTTAAGGATTTGGAATGCAATATCTGCGGATAATAGAACTACATCCAGGGTATCGGAGGAGTGGGGGTGATGATGGAAGTGGGTAGGGAAAGGCGGTGAGTGAATTGCGATATTGTTGGTAAATAGGAGCTTATGATGGGCTCGCCTTCGTGTTGTAGTGGTTTTTCAAGCTTTTGTTTTTTGTTTTTTTTCCATTTATGTTCCATTGTAAAAATTTAAGGAAGTGGTTGTTTATTTGTGAATAAGGCACCATTTACAAGTTGAAGAAGGGCTGGTATAAGGTCATTGGTGATGATGCTAATAAGGGTTTTATGGTCAGTAGGAGAGAGAAGTTTCGTAATTATGCTCAATAGAGCAGTTCTTATATTTGCGGTTGATGATTGGTCATTGATTGAGGGGTGGCATTGTCCAGAGGGTGGCGGAGGGTGTTGATCGGAGGTCGGGGGAGAGTTAAGAGATGATTGAGGGGTCTCCACGATTTCGGTTTGTTGGTTTTGCCAAGGGTTACGGAGAGGAGGAGACGACTGAGAATTTGTATTTAGGTACGGTTGCTTCGAGGGCTCATGCATGGTTGTAGGGCTTCCATGCCATGCCGCCACCTAAAAACAGGGGTAAGGGATTATCTAGCGGTGAGGGTAAAAGGTTACGCATATGAGCTAGGAGACTTCTTCCGTCTTTCAGGTCCTCTATGTCTGCGGTAACCGAGCTTCTAACTTTAACTGTTCTGGAGGGTCCTCTCCACCGGGAAACTAACTTCCGTGCTTAACCACTTGGTGCTTGCTTGGTGCTTGCTGTCTCGATAAGTGAGCAATGCAAAGCCCAGTTGTTCGTCCCAATCAGAGTGGTCTTGGGCTGCATAATGGGGAGTCACGGAAGCAAAGGAATGGTGTGCATGCCCTAGACGACCATTTGAGGCGGGGTTATATGGAGAGAAGTGAAGATAGATTTTATTTTCAGTTCCCTGCAAACGTTTTTCATTAGTTCCGAAGTGAAGTTTCCACTTCTGTGTGCCAGTAAATATTTAAGCACACCCTGACGGCAAATTATGTGCTCGACAAAAAATCCTGCTACTGTTTTGGCCGATTGATCTGGAATCGTAAAGGCTTCATGATATCTTGTGAAATAATCTTGGCGAGTTAAATGATATCGGTTAACTCGGAGGGATAGGGGTAGTGACGTAATTTTCCTATAATATCCACGCTAATCGTCATTCCTTTCACTGGAGTGATGGATAGGATGAGGTCTTCCCCAACCCGCTGGTCGGGGTCATCCCGTTTCCCGAGGCCATTTGGTTTGAGCGCTCTGGACAATTAATTGGAAGGTGGCCAACTTCCTTACATATTCCGATGCATAGCGGGGGACAGTCTCGGGAAATATTTCTCCTTGCTCCGCAGTTAAAACAAGCTCGAGTTTTAGAGCGACAATCGCGAGCTATGTGGCCCGCGCACCCACAGGAAAAGCATTTTGCAGCGTATCCGGTAGAGCTCAAGAGCACCACAAAAGACGAGATTCCTACGTAATGAGCGCGCTTTATGTCCAAACCCAGGGGGGACAGGGAATTAACGTTTCTTTCTATATCGGACAGGGATACGGTGGGTACGTCATGAGTATCTAATTTTGCGATCGACTTTAAGAGGTACTCAAGGTTGGCGTCGTTACTTGCCAGGTTCAGGTATCGGTCATGAATAACACTTTCATTTATCATTGGCAGTGGAAATATTTGTTTGCAAGGAAGTACTTACACTTTGGAATTCAGTTAAGGCGGGTATGTAATTTACTCCATCGCTGGCCGAACACCCAGATGCAAGAGTTAGGGTGCCTTGCTTACTGATGGATAACTTGGAGTATTGTTGAGGGCAGTCGATAGTTAATTCGGTGACGCTACTGAGGCTAAAGCGCCACTTTCCAGGCGTTTCGCCCTTGATAAACATTGCAAATGGGGACTGAGCTAATCCTATCTGGCAGTTCTGCTTTATGAGTTTTGTTTTCCGGAGAAAAATGGCAATGTTACAGGAGCGGGAGTTATGAGTTAGTATTGGGTAAGCCTGAGGAAACACGATCATGCTTTCAGTTCTACATTGCTGTGAGTAGTCGTAGGGTAAGAGTACAAAGTTGCTCTGTTCCATTGAGACGGCCAGATTAGGCGAGTCAGGCTGTATGAGGACAGATTTATTCCCACCATCGGTGGTCGGGAAAGTTAGCGCTCGCAACACCTTGAAACTCATTCCCTTTTGCGTCAACGGCAGTATTATGAGTAATTTGATGTCGCCCATCCGCCGGATCACTCTCACGCTAGCAATGTCGTACATGATCGCGATTTTGTGGTCCAGATCGCGGGGGAGCGACCAATCGGGCAGCAGCGCTCCGGAAATACTTTTCAGGATACCCTGGAACTGGCTGGGAGGGAGTAGGGAAGGTATGGACTTCCCAGCCTCGGCGAGTCGCACTTTAGCCTTGACAAGGTCTATCTCATGTTGCAGTTCAGCGATGTGGCGAATGAGGGCAATAAAAGCGGTATGGCTGTAGCTGAAGACTTTAAAAGCGTATTTTGTTGAAGCTATAGTCTTAGTATATGCTTTGATACTCTTTTCTATATTTTTTTTTGCATGAGTTCTAGGGCTTTCCCTGTCGAAGAAATCATGTCTTTTAAGTGTATTGGATGCGTTGGACAGAAATGTATATCGCGCATTTAGGGCATGTTCGGTGCGAATGGATAACCCTTCTATTTTCTTATCTAATGTTTGTATCTGATGGTCGGTCGCCGTGCCTGTAAAAAAATGCAGTCCGTAACCGACCACGTCAAACAATCCTCTGCCCTTACGAGTTGCTTCGGTGGCTCCAATTAACATTTCTAATTGCCTTTCCAAATTGTTTAAGTTGAACCGTACACTTTGTTAGATATAGCAAATCATATTAGAAAAGAGATATTAGCAAAGTGAAAAAACATGCTCGCGTTTGGTTGTGCTGTTAATTTTAAATTAATCTCATGGAATTGGGTGTTCTGTCGTTTAACTATGTCCACTGCAGCTGTTAGCTGAGGTATGTGAAGGTCTATGTTCACTATCCATTCACTCACTATGAAGTACAATGGTCCTTTCGGGACGAAAAGCAGACCAGAGGTGTTTGCTCCACTCTACAGTCCTATTGTCACTAGACACAAAGTCTGTACGGTAAGGAGTTCCATGGTTTCTATAAGGAGGAAATTAAAGGTTAGATTAGAATATATAGTTAATGCGGTCGCAGAGCTCACATGACGATCTCGCGATCTCCTTTATTTTGTTGGATTAATTGTCTTTTCCGTCTTTTATTGAGAATACGTCGCCTACGCTTATGCTCTTTCCGCGACGGGGGGTATTCCCTCCTTTTTTCAATTCCGGCTGGGGGACGAGGCGCTGAATCTTCCAATGTTAAATTTGAAAATGCAGTTTTGAACACAATGGGGAGGGGGGGCAAGTTGGAGTTTGTGAAGTATTCACCGGCTTCCACGACAGCGGTTGGTGGACTGCTTTGTCCGTCGAAGGGTGAGGAGGCAGGAGAGGAATCCCCTCCTCTCTCTTCGTTGGGCGGGATCTCCGGTGTTGAGAGACTGCGACCCGGCGTGGGTGGCGGTCCATCCGCCTGGGCTGGAGGCGAAAACGGTGGGGTTTCATCCCACCAGGAGTAGTTTCTTCCCTGGGTTGGTGACGCTGGAGCTAGACCCTCTCCATCTCCTGCGGAATACATTGGCTGGCTGCGTTGCCCTTCCCCATGCTGTAGATACCGGAAAGCACTCCAATACTCATCACCGCCACCCAGGTGTTGTCGCACGGGAGAAGGGAAGTGACCCGGTGTGGGCGGTGGTCCATCCGCCTGGGCTGGAGGCGAAAACGGTGGGGTTTCATCCCACCAGGAGTAGTATCTTCCCTGGGCTGGTGACGCTGGAGCTAGACCCTCTCCATCTCCTGCGGAATACATTGGCTGGCTGCGTTGCCCTTCCCCATGCTGTAGATACCGGAAGGCACTCCAATACTCATCACCGCCACCCAGGTGTTGTCGCACGGGAGAAGGGAAGCGACCCGGTGTGGGCGGTGGTCCATCCGCCTGGGCTGGAGGCGAAAACGGTGGGGTTTCATCCCACCAGGAGTAGTTTCTTCCCTGGGTTGGTGACGCTGGAGCTAGACCCTCTCCATCTCCTGCGGAATACATTGGCTGGCTGCGTTGCCCTTCCCCATGCTGTAGATACCGGAAGGCACTCCAATACTCATCACCGCCACCCAGGTGTTGTCGCACGGGAGAAGGGAAGCGACCCGGTGTGGGCGGTGGTCCATCCGCCTGGGCTGGAGGCGAAAGAGGTGGGCTTTCATCCCACCAGGAGTGGCCATCGGCCGCCGGAAGGCGGTCGTAGATTGGAGGTGTCTCGCCAAACAATTCTCTGATCTTCCTTGCTACCTTCTTTCTCCGTAGCAATTGTCTTACTGCTATTACTCGGGCCATACCTAATAGGCAGATACAAGGGAGGGAAGTAGGGTGAATTAAGAGCGTATCCTCCCGGGCAGGGGCCGCAAGTGATAAAATATCTCTGACGATGGAGGATGATTTTGGAGATTTTGCCCTTGAGGAGGGTCGGTCGGTGAACCATTGTTTATTTTATCTGGCTGCGGAATGTGGACTTGATTATGGTTGGTCTGGGCGCCTTGCTCAGTCTCGAACTCGTCAATCACGCGTCCTGCTTGTGCGTAATTAGGTGGCGGTTCGGGCTCTGGTGGTTGTGGAAGCAAATTCCTGTGGTGCGCTGTCAGAATCCTCCCGTCCCGGATATTCTCATTGTCAAAGGTCACCTTACTTCTAACTTTGACTACCTTGTAGGGGCCAACCCACTTCGAAGTAAACTTTTTTGACTGCCCGGGCGTAAGTACCAAGTTGCGCAGCAACACGAGTTGCCCGTTAAGAATAGGCGGCAACCGTAAGTTCCTATTGTATTTATAATGCTCATTTTGTATGTTACGCTGGTTATTCTCTGCCGCTTGCGCGCGCGCGATTTGGAGCCGGCGTTGCAAAACGTGATCGTACGGGGGTACCTCCGTGTAACACGGTAGGAGGGGTCGTAAGACATCATCCCAAGGCATATCCAATTCCCTCCCATATAAAAGGTAAGCAGGAGTTTGCTATTTCTGTACACAAATAATGCAAAATTTAGTTGATCGTTCCAATCCGAGTGGTCTTGGTTGACATAGTGAGAAAAAACGGCGGCATAAGATTGGTGCGCCCTCTCCAGCCTACCATTGGAAGCGGGATTGTAAGGGGAGGTAAAAATTGTCTTTACTTTCAATAGATCACAAATTCGCCTCATAAGCTGTGATGTGAAATTGGCACCTCTGTCAGTGAGAAGGGTGTCTGGCACCCCATGACGGCAAATGATCTGCTCTACGAAGGCTCGAGCTACAGTTTCTGCGGATTGATCGATGATAGATATGGCCTCCGGATATCTCGTAAGATAATCTTGACATGATAGTATGTAGCGATTGCCTCTATTAGATACTTTTAATGGACCAATTATATCGAAAGCAATTTTCTCGAACGGATATGACGCTTCGGTGACAGGTTGAATAGGTATTCTTTCCTTTCTTCCCTTTCGTTTCATGCAGCTCACGCAATTACTAAGGTAATTTCGAGTGTCGGCGTAAAGCCCGGGCCAATTAAAATGTCTTTGCACAATATTTAATGTTTTGTCTATTCCTAGATGTCCTGCAAGGGGGCTGTCATGGCATCTTTGTAATATGTAATCTCTCATGCTTACGGGTGCACAGATGGTGTATAGTGGATCGGGGGTCTTAACGTGGATTTTATAGAGTACTCCATGCTCGTCTAAGAGATAGTTGGGGTTTCGTTCTTCCGCTAGCGTACGCAGTGGTCGAAGTTCCGGACAAATTGACTGTTCTTGCGCAATCTTGGTTTTATCCCAAACTGGCTCGTATTCCGTGTCTTGATGGAGGGCATTTACTATTGGGTTCACTGCGCGGGAGAGAGCGTCTACGTGCGGAATATCTTTTCCTGCTTTGTACTTTATTGTAAACGAGTATTCGGTGAGCTCCATTATCCACCTAGCCAGTCTGGGTTTCGGCTCGGAAAGGGCAAGTAGCCATCGGAGCGGGCTATGATCAGTGATTAAAGTGAACGGACGGCCTAAAAGATATACTCTGAACTTTCTAATCATATGTACGACCGCCAAACACTCAAGTTCAGTGGCGGAGTATGCTTTTTGCTGCTGTGTCAACTGCTTGCTGGCGCATGCTATCATATGCTCGCCATCTTCAAAATTCTGCGACAGCACTCCTCCAATCGCCACGGAAGAAGCGTCAGTGGTCAAAATGAATTCTTTCTAAAAGTCAGGGAATCGCAATACGGGTTGACTCGTGAGACAAGCCCTTAATTTTTCAAAAGATTCTTGTTGCTCTCTTTCCCAAATAAAGTCCGTATCATTCCTTGTTAGCGAGGTAAGAGGACTCGAAAATTGAGCAAAATGCAAAATAAATTTCCTGTAATATCCCACTAACCCAAGGAACGATTGCAGTTGCTTAACGTTACGTGGTGCTGGAAAACTGCTTATTGCATGTATTTTTTCTTCATCGGGTTCCAACCCATTAGCGGAAACGACGTGACCGAGGAATTTCACTCGTGTTTGGAAGAATCCACATTTTTGTGGTTTCAGTTTCAAATTCGCTTTCCTCAGTCTTGAAAAAATATCTCTCAAGCCTAGTATGTGTTTTTCCAAGCTCTCCACATGCCGTAATATGTCGTCGAGATAGAACAAAACTCCTCGATTGATCATTCCATCTAGTGCGGTTGTCATAAGACGCATGAATGTGGAAGGCGCGTTCGAAAGGCCGAATGCCATCCTGTTGCACTCGTAGTGTCCGTCTGGAGTGCTAAAAGCGGTTTGTGCCCTGTTTTTTTCGTCTACTTCAACTTGCCAGTAACCTTGCGATAAATCTAGGCAGCTGAAATATTTTGTCCCTCCTAACTGATCGAATATTTCGTCCATATTTGGCAGTGGAAATACTTCCTTTCTAGTGACGGCGTTCAGAGCGCGATAGTCAATGCAAGGCCTATACTTGACAGGTTCGCCTGGAAAATGCTTTTTCTTTACTAGAATCAGAGGAGCAGACCATGGACTGGTAGATGGAGATATGACTCCCTGATCAAGCATATCCCCGATGGCCTCCTTAAGAGCTTCTCTTTGAGAATGAGGGACGCGATATGGAGACTTTTTAATGGGTTTGGAATCTCCCACATCTATGGTGTGCTGTACCAGGTTGGTGCATCCCAATTTAATATCCCCGTGGATAAAAATATATGCATACTCTAGTAAAAGTTGCTTTAAAGAGTCAGCCGCTTCATTTGGAGTATCAGAAAACGAGAATAGTGACAGTAACTCAGCGGTGGAGTGGTGCTCGGGCCACATTTCTGGGGTTTCTGTTTCAATCGAATTTACAGCTAGTAATTCATGACTTTCTGAAAAAATGTTGAAACTGTATAAGGACCCTTTTCTTAACATCTTTGGTTCGGGCCGTGTGTTACACAACAACAAAGGTATTACACCATCGGGGGAGACGGTTGCTAGAACTGGAAGTATTAATACATCTCCCTCCCTTCCCTGAATAATGATATCCTCGCCATAATAGTCCTGAATTTTTGTACTCGTCAACATAACCGAGCGTGGAGGAATTTTAATTGTATCAACAAATGTAGCTTCATGCGACGCTTTCTCTTGCGTGCAGGTTACTCGTCCTTCTGTCCCGCAATTACTTTCTGCATGGACTACGGATGGATCGCTTTCAACAACTGACGTTTTACATTCGCCTTTCTGCCCAACAGTTAGATTTGCTCCATTAAAAATTTCTCGCGTACAGGTTACTCGTCCTTCTGTCCCGCTAGAGTGAGTGGCCTCAACCAAGACATCTTCAGTATCCCCAAAAATGTCCCCAAGCAAACCGGTGCTTGTGACTTAGATTCCTGACGGCACTAATATATCATCACTCAACTCTTCCCAATTAATATTAAGCGAATCATCAACAGCCACGAGTCCATCATTCACTTTATCCTTTGAGCTTCTGCTGGCGTTATCCTCTTTGAAAGATTCATTACTCGGTGTTTTAGGCACTGCTTGGATATCATCACATGAAATTATGTCCTCTAAAAATACAGCGGAAATTTTCTGTTTTGAGTAACCTGATTTTAACATGGTTTCGTGCCCTTCTGTTATTTTCATTTTACCTTCTCCGCTCGAAATGCTACTTCCGTATTTTACCATGAAGTCTAGTCCGAGGATACCGTCATACGGTACTTTCCCTAGATTTGCAATCAATGTATCGTGAGGGTAAACTTCTCCATCGATAATGAAAGGTATGTTGCATTGCCCTAATGTGGCGAGCGCATGGTCGGAGGCACTTCTCACAGGGGAGGAATAGTCGTCAATTTTTAGGTTTCCAAAAGGGAAACTTGTACTCTGCATAATACTCACAGCGGCACCGGTATCCACTAAAAAGGAATACACTCTACCTAGTACTGTAACCGAGACCGTGAAGCCGACTTCTGGTGCTACGACGAGCACTAATTCGTCCCCGACCTGCCGGCCGGGGTGGCCGCGTTTCCCTGATCTCGCTTTTGGGTGGGGGTGGGACAATCTATCGGGCGATGGCCCGCTTGCTTGCACACGCCGCAAATCATCAGAGGGTATCTTTACTGACATGGCTCCCTTCCCCACAGTTATAACATGCGCGGGGTTTTGTACGGCAATAGCGCGCGATGTGTCCCACCTTTTTACAGTAATTACAATTCCGAGGCGCATTAGTTACGTTCCCTCCACCCACCGGCAGTCTAGACTGTGGAGGCTTCGTGTGTACATTAACCTGGATTGCGTGCACTTGATCCGAAAGACTAGGGCTCACAGTGGGGTTTAAGATTGGCTCGAGATGGGGTTGAACATGACTCGTTGTGAAATATCGTGTCGGGTCACTGTACGGAAAGGTTGTCGGTGTCTTCACGTTAGGACTGCGCACGGGCATACCAAAGTCATGGTTCTGCAAGAAGTTTACTTTTCTAACGCCTGAGTGATTACGAGCATCCTCTAGGTTAGCAAATTCCTCAGCCTCTTGCATGGTTCTTGGATTGCGCACTAGCACGAATCGCCCAATTTTTCCCTAAGTCCGACCAAGAACTGTGAGAGGAGGCGGTTCTCGAGCATAATTCCTGTCGCTTGTGAGTCTGGGTCTAGAAAAGCATCTCTTAGTTTTCGTCCCAATTCCCTGAGACGGGAAGAATACTCGTTCACGCTTTCCAAGGGGCGTTGCAAACAGCTTGTGAACATTCTTTCAACAGAGACCAGTGAAATTTTGGGAATGAAGCGCTTTTTCACTAGTTTAGAAAAAAGTTCATAGGACTCAATAACGTGAGGATTTGACTTAATGAATTCGGCAGCGGTACCGCTCAGACGCAGCCGTGCTACGCTCAAGGCTTGCTTCTCACTCAACCCGCTAAGATGACTCACTAACTTAAGATTGTTCAAAAAATCCTCGATGCTTACGTCCCCATCACCGTTAAAACTCGGAATTAAATGAATGTGATGTCCTGAAAATGTTTGTTGCATCGTCGGAGGGGAAACAGGGGCGCTTTCTATCATATTAACAGCGGAAGTGAAATCAATTACGTTCGTATTGTTTGGTGATAAATCACGCTCCCAAGGCAGAGATTCGCCAAAGCGCCCATACGTGCCCTTGCCACCGAAATCCATTATGATTTAAAGACAATACGGCTAGGACAAAATTCATTCGCCATATGTTAGCAATATAACCGATTCTCGTTAAAAAAAATGGGGTTAGTTTCCTTTTGGCATTACGCGTAACTACTTCTTAAATCGAAATTCAATCAAACGAATGAAGCATGATGGACGGAAGGCAAGTTGCATTTAAATAAGCCGCTCCATGACTCCGCCACCCCACACCTGACACCAATATGTCGCGTGGATATAGTAGGGTTGGGTTCGTGGAATCAAAGAGGGGCTTTCCTTGCTATACATTTATTGGACTTACTACACAAGGAGTCCGGCCCGGAAGGAAAGAGGAAGCGTAGAGACAACAGCGGAGAAAGCAAGGTTGACTTCTAAGGGGCTCACAGTTTGATTTCAAAGCCGGGGTGATGTCGCGGGGACATGATGCTAGTTCTGATGTTTCGGAAAAGCCAAGTAGATGGCAGTCTCAATACATAATGTCGCGAGGACATGATGCTCGGACATCTAGAAGGACTCATGCGAGCTAGTGTCCTTTTCGCCGAATCCGCGATAGCAAATTTGGCGAACAGTGGCTGGACACAGTCACGCACTACCGAGGTTAACCTGCTCTCTCCCCTTCCGCTAATGATACGGAGTTCGGCGCCCGGTCTTTGTACCCGGGAATTCATATATTAACCCCGAGCGCCCCAACTTGATTGCCAGAATCAAGGAGACATCAGACGAGAGCCTACTACTTTCTTCGGATGTCTTCTAGCAACTCTGCTTTTCCGGTGGTCCAGGTGAGGAGGAAGACGCACCGTCGTGCCAACTCCTTCGGAGACTTCATGTCCACGAAGGGAATTACACAGCGTGGGAATAATCGTCCGCAAGGCAAAGAACCTCCAGCTGTTTTGCCGGGGGTATCTAAGCCTTCGGCAAATTCATCATCAGGTGTTGAAGCCTTGGCTCTCAGCCCGTCGCAGTGCTTGGAGGAGACGAAGGCCCGAAGCGGGACAACGGAGGCAACAGCAGACCTCGGCCCTTTACAGGGCCAGGTGGTGAAGGACACCGCAGGCGGCGTCAAGCGAAAGAAGGCATCTGGAAGGAACCAGAAGCCAGAAGATTCCGCGGTTACGCGGATGCCGAATCTTCAAGGAGACGATAGGGCGGAGCGTGCGCTGAGCACAGAGGAGGGGGAAGGCGACGACGGATTTACCTTGGTTTCTTCCAAGAGGAAGAAAAGGAAACCGCTTCTGACGAACGACGCAGCCGTCCCGGAAGCCACACCTCTACCGGCACCGGAACCTAAGACGCTGCGACCACCGCCTATCGTCGTCTATGGGGTCACTGACGTCCAGGGACTGATTGACCAGCTGTCGGGCGACATAGGTGATGCTTTCAGCTTGGAAGTTCGAAGAGCTTTAATCCGGATCATCACCTCCAACAGAGAGGGGCATGAAAAGGCACTCTCCTTGCTGCAGAGCAAGAAAATCCAACACCACTCGCAGCCCATTGAAAAGGTGCCAGGGATGAAGCTGTTCATCAAGGGTATCTCTCGATGGATAGCAGTCGAAAAGGTATCCGAGGGACTCAGATCCCTCGGATACGAAATTCGTAGCGTACGTCGCCTTACGGTCACGGAGGACGGAAAACCGGTCCCCATAGATCGCCACGTAGCGAACGTGGTAAAGACTCCATCGGCCATCGCCCCCGGGGACATCCGCCAGCTCTGCCACCGCTACGTCACTGTGGAGCGTTACCGTGGAGACAGAGGTCCACTCCAGTGCAGCAACTGCATGCGGTTTGGACACATCGGCATAGCTTGCTGGTGTGCGAAACGCTGCATGCGCTGTGCTGGAGCACACGCAGTCAAGGAATGCTCCCGAGGAAGGGGAGATGATGCCATCTGTGCGAACTGCGGAGGACCTCATGCGGCCGTCTCTCGCCGGTGTCCCGCCTTTCAGGAGGCTGAGCGACGACAACACGCCAACGCACGCAAGCCAGCACCAGGGAAGCAGGCGCCCAAGAAACCGGCAGCGGAACCGGGAAAAAAACCATTCCGACAAGTCGATCACGCTACAACCTACGGAGCAATCCTGAAGGGCCCTTCTCAGGACAAGGTTCAGGCTCTCTCCGGAGAAGAGGGGAACATGGAGGTGGATATCACAGATCCACCCAGGGATGCTGAGGCGGTCCGAGAACCACCACCAGCGCCAGCCGTAGGAGAGGCCAACAAGGGGAACTCGTCACCCCCCGACAGCCTCCCTCCGAAGGAAGCGACCCTTCCTTTTTCTTCCGAAGGGAAGAAGGAGAAAAAGAAGCAGAATAAGAAATCCCCGATCACCACCGGGAAAGAAGGAAAAGCCATTACGATGCCAACCCAGAGGGCGCTTGGGAACACCCTCCGAACGGCAAGTGAAGAAGGCGAAAAACCAAGCCAGAAACTGGAAAAACGGAGAGAGCGGACATCAACTGATAAGTCTCCAGTTTCCGCAGAGTCCTCGCTGACACCAGACAGAGAGGACCAGGAATTATGGCAGACCATTGCCGTTATTGCATGCACCTTGAAGAAACTCGTCACCTCGACGCAGGGCAAACTTCTCCTCTCATTCCTGGAAGAGCTGGTGCGCAGCAGGATCGGAAATTCAACCAACCATGGCTGAACGACCCGTCCTGCTTGCGCAATGGAACGCCAACGGAATTCTTCGCCGACGCGAGGAATTACGGGCGTTCCTCCAGGAGAAGGGAGCCATAGTCGCCGCTGTCAATGAGACGCACCTTCGGCCAACGGACGCCTGGAGGTTACCTGGCTGGACCATCTATAGGGCGTACAGGGATGCCAGGCGCCCACAACTTAGAACCTCAGGAGGTGCGGCCATCCTCGTCCACAGGTCCATCGAGCACCGAGCATGTCGAGAGATTTCTCACCCGCATGCGGAGGCTGTTTCGGTGGACGTACGGACAAGAGGAGGATGGCTCCGGGTCCCATCTCTGTATTTCCCACCCGGGAAACCTTGGGATCCGGATCTCATCCAGTACCTTTCGGGGGACAGCGGACCATCGGTCATCTTGGGGGACCTAAATGCCAAGCATCCTACTTGGAATTCACGGTCCTCGAACCCGAGAGGAGAATCCCTGCGTCAGCTAGCAGATGCAAAAGGCCTAACCATCTTAGGACCGGCGATACCCACGCACGAACGAGGGGACGTTTTAGACATTGCGATTGCTCACAATGTAAGGACGTCCCTGAGTTTGTACACATGCGTGGAACTGTCGTCGGACCACAACCCGATCATCCTGGCAGTGGGGAGCCGAATCCCAGTGCTGTCTTCCACCCGGCGATTGGATCTGTCGTCGGCCGACTGGAGCAGTTTCCGCAACGTCATCGCTGAGGAGCTGCCAAGAGAGCCACTGGAGCCGACTTCACCGGAGATGGCCGATCAAATGGTCAGCCACCTCACCTCTGCAATAGACGGCGCAATGAAGGCCTCGATACCGCTTAAGGAACAACGGAACTCGTATCTTCGGGTTCCACTTCCAGCGGCGGTTAGAGGCCTCATTGCGCGGCGAAACAACGTGCGGCGCCAATGGCAGGAATATCGTACAGCGGATGTGAGAAGGCAGCTCTCAGAGCTCAAAGTAGCGGTACAGGATGCCCTCCGGGAGGTCCGATATGACCACTGGGAGGCGCACCTGCGGGAGGAGCTCCTTTCGGAACACGGCAACGAGGACCTGCCGTCGGTGTGGAAGATATGCCGCAGGCTGCGGGCCCCTCAAAGACAGGACCCGATTATTACCGACGGAGACAGGGAGGCACGATCTCCCATGGAGAAGGCGGAACTGCTCGCTGATCACTTGGTCTGCAGCTTTTCACCCAATCCTGGGAATTCCGCTTCTGCCGAGATTGAAGAAGAAATCGAGGCGTTTGAAAGAGCCGGAGACGCCGATCTGAAAGACGCCTCGGAAATTCCGAGATTCGACGAGAAGGACGTCAAAGAGGCAATACGTCGCCTCCGCACGAGGAAGGCCCCTGGAAGCGACAACATTCCCAATGTGGTCATTCGGGAGCTTCCAAAGGCGGCGGCGAGGTCCCTGACAAAGCTCTTAAATGGCTGTCTCAGGATTTTCTACTTCCCGACCACTTGGAGAAGAGCGAGAATCGTCTGCCGGCCAAAGTCGCAGAAATTGGAGGTGGGTCCCGGAGAATTCCGGCCTATCTCCTTGCTCGACGGCTTCGGTAAGATATTCGAGCGACTGCTGCAACGGCCGCTGACTCATTTCGTCCGGGAGAATGACATCCTCCCGGAGGAGCAGTTTGGTTTCCGTGCGCAGCCTTCCACAGTCCATCGGCTGGTGCGAGCGGCGGATTTCATCACGGACAGCTTCAACAGGAATAGGGCGGTTGCTGGGGCCTTCTTCGACGTCAGTAAGGCGTTCGATCGCGTCTGGCATCCGGCTCTCTTGTTGACGATGAGACGACTCCATTTCCGACCTTGGATTGTTCGGATGGTTCACTCCTATTTGAGAGACAGGACGTTCACCGTGCAATGGCTCGGGGCGAATTCAGGGGTGCGTCGGATCTCCGCCGGCGTGCCCCAGGGATCAGTCCTCGGACCACTGCTTTACAATATATACTCCCACGACATTCCAACTCCACGTGGGAACCTCGAGATCCTGTCTCTCTATGCCAACGATACGGCCCTCCTGTGCTGCTCCTGGCAGAAGGTGACCGCGGTGCGAAGACTGAAGAGCGCTGTGGCGGATCTCCTAGAATGGTACCGCCGATGGCGCTTTGCTGTTAACTCACAGAAAACGAAGGCGATCATCTTCCATCCGGGAAATGTTCGGCTGCCAGGAGTGAACCTAACTGTGAATGGAGTCGCCCTACCGTTGGAATCCGAAGTTACCTACCTCGGAGTGCTGATGGACCGGAAACTCCTTTGCAACGCCCAAGCGCTTCGTTTACGTAGAAAGGCATTCGCGGCGCTTAATCGGCTCCGGCCGATTATCCGCCCGCCGGTCCTGAGTATGGACACGAAGCGTAGACTGTACCAAGCTTGCGTGCTGCCTGTCATCACGTACGCTGCTCCGGTATGGTCAGGAGTGTCGCGAACGAGTCTCGCTCAAATTCAGGTGGTGCAGAATTCTGCTCTTCGTTACATCATGGCACGCGGTCGTTACGCCCGCGTTTCCGAGATGCACGAAGACGAATAGCTGGAAACCCTGGACGTCCTTCTGCCTAGAATATCTGGAAAATTCTTCATAAAAGCGGCAGAAGCGGAAGTAAAAGTAATTCTCCGGGTTGGCGACATAAGGGTCTGGCCATGGGACCGCTACAAGCGCCCCATAGCATCCCAAGACGAGCAAGACACCCTTCCGGCAAAGAAGAAGCCAAGGCTGCTCTGAGCGGGAATAAATCAAACGACTGAAAACGCAGAAGAATTCTTCCCGCCTTAGTAGCCTTGGAGGCTGGAAAGGCGCAGTGTAAGGGCTACGCAAGAGCCCTTGCAAGAAACTGCTCTATAAGCAAAGCAGAACAGTGACTGAAGACACTAAAGGTTGTGGAAATCTCTTACGGAGGCCGAACCTGCTGTTGTCTCTGCGCTTCCTCTTTCCTTCCGGGCCGGACTCCTTGTGTAGTAAGTCCAATAAATGTTTTGCAATGAAAGCCCCTCTTTGATTCCACGAACCCAACCCTACTATGTCCACGCAACAAATGGAGTAAAGTCCATGAGAAGTAATTTCCGGGAATATGTGGAATGGGCAAAGTGACAGGCAAGAGACGCTGTTCAATGCTTCTAAATCCAACGATGATGTATTATGGTTTTTTAAAATGCAATCGAGGGAGTCGGCAGAGGTATTTGCTTTGTCGCAGTCATCGTATGGTGCTCTCCCATTATGTGGTATTGGCGGGATGGGTACCTTTTTCCTTCGCAGACAGTGGGCTAGGGTCCATACCGAATTGTCGTTATGTGAGAGTGAACTTATTTTCTCCTGCCAAGTTTTTTCCCAATGTGTTCTAGTTTTGGATGTTACAAGGTTTCGAAGTGCACAGAAGCCGATTTATTCTTGGCGGAGATGAGTGCATTGCCAGAGGGCTCTGGCCTTGTTTCTAAGTGAAATCAAGTGCAATATATCCAGAGGTAGTGTGGCACCAGCGATGGAGGCTGGAGAAGGAGGTTAGCAAGAGCGATGAATGATTTTGGTTAAGGTGCTTGTAAAATCTTGAGCCGCTTTCTCTATGCTGTCTGGATTGCTAGCAGGAGATGGGACAAGATTAATGGCCAAGCAGTTTTCTTTAAATAGTTTCCAGTTAACTCTTCTAGTTGGTTCTGGTTGTATGGAGGAGTGTAGGAACGCAGTAAAATATGGGGCAGTGGTCCGAGGCTGAGTTATCTAGGTTAAGGATTTGGAATGCGATATCTGCGGATAATAGAACTACATCCAGGATATTGGAGGAGTGGGGGTGATGATGGAAGTGGGTAGGGAAAGGCGGTGAGTGAATTGCAATATTTTTGGTAATTAGGAGCTTATGAAGGGCTCGCCCTCGTGTGATAGTGGTTTTGCAACCCCAGGCAGAATGTTTGGCGTTTAACTCACCACCTTTTATGAGCTTTGGGTGCAGTAGGGATGAGAGCGCTGATAAGCCAGGGGCGTCTGACTTTGAGGATGAAGGTGGAAAGTAGGCTGACCAAATGTTAAGGGTCCCAGTAACTCCTTTTATTGCTATTCCAGCAAGTTCCAGTTTTTGGGTGGGTGGGGGTTGAAGTTATGTAAAGAGTAGGTTAGTTTTGGATAGGATCATGACCCCGCAACCAGGATCATTGGCTCTATCTCTTCTGATTATAGAGTAATTTGGACAATTAAATGTTTGGCTATTTTTATTTTTGGTTTCTTGAAGAAGGATGATGTCTGGATAATGATTTGTTATTAGGAGGTTTAGCTCTTTTTTTGTTTTTTATGCCATTTATGTTCCATTGTAAAACTTTAAGGAAGTGGTTGTTTATTTGTGAAATGGGCACCATTTACAAGTTGAAGAAGGGCTGGTATAAGGTCATTGGTGATGATGCTAATAAGGGTTTTACTGTCAGTAGGAGAGTGAAGTTTCGTAATTATGCTCAATAGAGCAGTTCTTGTATTTGCGGTTGATGATTGGTCATTGATTGAGGGAGAGTGTTCTCCAGAGGGTGGCGGAGGGTGTTGATCGGAGGTTGGGAGAGAGTTAAGAGATGATTGAGGGGTTCACAGCCAAACTGTCAGCTATCAAAAGGGCCCTAAAAGACATAAGAGAATGTAATGGCTCTTCTCTCATATGTTCGCAATCTTTTTTTTTCCCTATAATCCATACCGGTCTTGTCATCAATGCACCTGATGGTTCAGGAGATCTATTATACCCTGTGGTCCCTTCAGATAAAGGGGAAGTAGGTATCCTCTATATAGACTGCTGGTCATGTGGGAATACCAGGCATTGAAAAAGCTGGCAAAGCAGGAAAGGAAGCCTTGGTCAATCTCAAAACAGACTCAGCATTGCTTCCTGTGGTAGACGTCGGGGCTGCCTTGCAGAATTTGGTTCTGAACCAGTGGAAGGAAGCTTGGTGATTCTTGCAAAACAAGGAACTTAAGGCCATAAATTTGGTTGTTTTGACAGCGCCCTCTTCCATCTGGAACATTCAGAGGGAAGAGGTCAGGATCACGAGCCTGAGAATAGGGCACTTAGCCCTCACACACTCTTCATGGAGACAAAAGTGCAACCTTGCTGCAATGTTTGTAACTTGCGCCTGATTGTGACTCAGAAATAAATTATAAAAGGCCAGATACCTTTTTTAAAATAAGAGGTAATTTAAGCAATAGTTTAGGATCGGACTCCAACTCTGTAGGTAAGGTTTCCGAGTTTTTAAAGGAAACTGCCCTGAACGGACAACTTGAGTTTCCGTTTCTTTATTTTTAAATAATTTTGTTTTTAACTATTTATGTGTTTTTTTATACATTGATGTATTTATCAAAATTGGATTGAGGTTTTAAATGTTTTAAAAAGTGGTGCAAAAAGAACCACTATTACTACGGGTTGGTTTCTTTGGGTAAGATCATTGCCTTCAGCTGCGAGATCTCAATGAAAATGTTGGTTAGTACGGAAGAGAGGGGTGATCCCATGGCTGCACTTTCATGATGTTCAATGTGCTTATCATTCCAAAGGAAGTATGAGTTCCAGAGGCAGAATTTGCGAGGTCCAGGTTAATTCTTAGCCAATCCCTGTGAGGTGAGGTTTTTGATGAGTAGCATGGAGTCATCAATGGGTGTATTTGTGAACAAGGAGGTGACATCAAAGGTCACCAGCATGTTGACTTCTTGGACTTCAGCATTCCGAATAATGTGAATGAAATCCATGGAAGTTTTAGCAAAAAAGTCAGTTTTTCTGGCGAAGAGTTGAAGAGGATGTGCAACATATTGCGCTAGCTTGTGGGTTGGTGCATCGATGTTGCTGACGATGGGTTGTCAGCAACATCGATGCGTCATCACCTTAAGTGCCATCAAAGCACGCGGAAATTTGGAAACTAAGAAGAAAAAGAACCACAATGAAACTACAAAACATTAACTTGCATTGCTGGAAAGATAGCCCAGACGTGTACACTAATAGGCAATGGTTCGCATTCTTATATAAAATTACATATTTTATGTATTTTATACACTCCTTCCCATGTATGGTTAATTTATTCATTCATTTATTTATTATATTACCAACGCGAAGCCCGGATACATCATGAAATGACTTTCTTGCTTGCAAGAAAGAAAAACATCTTCAATTGCCATTATATATTTGTGGAGAAAGGAAAGTCAAACGTTTGTATGTCTCCGCACATGTCCAATAATTTGATTTTCCTTTTCAGGATTTGATCGTTATACCTAATAAACGAAAATATAGTATCCATAGAGCATACTTTATTTCTCTTTAAAATTAGATCTTATTCTCAATCCAATTCGAAACATTTCATTCTTCACTTTTTTGTTACTGTTGCCACGGCAACAGTGTCACCAAATGAACGAATCAAAACAAACATTATTGCGTACTTCAGAAACAATATTCTTTACACACTCACAGACCATAGGCTTTCCTTTCCACCTGAATGTCATGGAGCAAATACTTAACGGTATGGCTTCTCATTTGTGTAAACAAGGATATGCTGTTTCAGGTTGCTAATCTTAGTGAATGTATTTTGGAAAGAATGGACGGGTGAGATCTTTTGTGAGATATATGCCTTTTAAATTTGGAGAACACCTAATTACATACCCAACAATAATACTTGCTGCTGAGATAGTCATGTTTTAATTGCTTTGCGCTCTGCTTGAATTGACTGCAGTATCGTTCTCTGTAGAAAATATATTTGTAAATGTTCCTTTCTGAAGTAGTTAAGATCTATGTTTTTGGTAGAATTGAACGGGAGTCAAGTGTCAAACGACAGCTATAAACATCATCAATAATGTTTAGAAAATAGTATTATTTCACATGCGCAATGATCAAACGATACATTGAGTCAAAATCATTCTAAATGGATTGTTAAAATACAATGGTTATAAATAGGAAGATTCGATATTTAAGTAGTTAACGCAAAATTAGATTTTTATTGTGTACTGTAGTGAGGGACCATTTTATTTAATATGCTGAATCAATTCGCAAGTACACCTATTAACGCCACAAATCCCTTGCTGTTGTGAAATACTCCTTTTTAATTATGGTGATTGTGACGTCAATTCATTTCTTCTTCTACATTCTGTTCGATTGGCATTGCTTCTATTCTTGAAAATGCCATTATTTAAGGATACAAGTGTGACCTTTATATTTCAAATGCATTTAATGTACTCACTTTCACAGCAAACCGATAATGGTTGATTATATGCAGTTTAATTGAGTACACTATGCATTTAGACGGGCTTTATTTTTATGCAAATTCAGAATCAATGGAAACAAAATTTAATAAAATATTGGAGCAATGTAAGACAATAAGAAGTCTCCTTGAATTTGAGTGTTTGTGTTCAATAATTAAAAAATGTTTAACATCACCAATATAATGGCTTGCTCATTTAAACTGTTAAATTCTCATTAAGTATGATGAACGATCATGCATCAATTGTCCTTTGATTATGGAGAATTTAGTAAACCAAGATGTGCAAACATAATAAAATGACACCCATCATAATTTCTGCCAAATTTCCTTGAAGAATTAGCAGTTTTAATGTGGCGTTCTTGGATTTATTTTGATGAATTCACCAAACTCAAAGGATTTCATTTCCACCTTACTCATCTCTCAATAAACAATGAGTGTTACAAAAACAGTGTAAAAAAACAGATAGTTTTACATTTGAATGTCCACAATATGAAATGCGCTGTAAGTTGATGAAATTCCACAGAAAATAGTATTATTTAGACTTGCTCTACCCCTCATTGTGTACAATCATGACTCCACAGCTAATTAAAAATGGTCTGCAAAAATCACGTTGCGGTGTATTAGCAAGGGAGCAAAAATCTCTCTTGTGTAGTAGCAAGATTCGTATGATATGTTTTGGGAAATGACCCCATAACTCATCACTGTAATTCAAATGACATGGAAAGAGGACATGGCCAAGTGTTAAACGATACTCATTTGAAATGAGAAATTTGAGCTTTAATCAGTTCATTACAGATCTGACTGATGTGAGTCTCCCTGTTTAGTTTCCTATCTATATTAATTCCTAGTATTTTAGAATTTTCAACATCAGTACATTTTTATATACTATAACTGCATACAATATGCTGAGTTTTGTTAGTATTTAAACCTAAATGATTAATATGAAACCTGCCTGCTTAGCCTGTCTTTGAGTGGCTCTGAGTCGTACCTTTGCATCTTCTAGATTTTGACATTTTTGCACACAAAAAGCATAATAAGGATATAAAACATATGTAGGTTTAATTTTACAGGGCAAATCAGTAATCATGATGATACCAAAAATAGCTCAAAGACTAGAAATTCTTCATGAAAATATGGGCATTGAAATTATTATTAGAAACAAAATGAGGCAATGTCTTTATGGACAAATTAACCTTAGAACTGCCAAAAATTTAAGAGAAATTAGGTCAATCAGACTGTTGTGCTAAGATACAATTTTCAAGGAAATAATGAAATTAACTCCTAATAATAATAATCTAGAAGGAACTTGAATCGTTAAATGAAACATTTCTATCCTGTTCCTTCCCTTTCCTTGCTTGCCTCACATTCTCCCCTCTATTACCATCTTGAACAGTCCCCTGTCGGTCAATATGCCCTTCATCCGTTTTTACTGCCTCAATAGGATTTCTCCCAACCAACCCCTCTCTTCACCCACCATACCAAGTACTTTCTCATTGGTTTTCTTCTCGGTCCATTTCACCTTCTCGATTTTCTCCACACCCACATGTCAAAAGCCTCCAGTCCACGACTATCCTCATGCTTCTATGACCACATTTCCGCAACTTATATAACTCTGCACCATATCAAAAGTTTCCCGAGTCTTTTTTTAATATCCTTACTCAACGTCCCTGTCATCAACTCTCTCCTCCCTATGAAAGCCTCTGCGCCTAGCGTAATTCTTCTCCATACGTCCCTACTACTTTGACCGTGTTGGTCCAAAATGCTTCAGAGATATGTCACCTATTCCACCTGCATTAGTTTTTGCCCTCCTATTTTAATGTTTTGCTTAGCTTTTTTCTTTCTAGAAAATTGCATAACCTTTGTTTTATTAATATTGATTCTCATCCCATACCTGTCGCCCTTAATTTCTAATTCACTGAGCAATGCTTACAACCCCTTGGCTGACTGACAAACTAAAGCTTGGTCATCCACATACCTAATTAATTTTTCGAATTCCCCGCCCACTTTCATTCCTACCTCCAGTTCTTCCCATGCCTCTTTGAACATTTCCTCTGAATTGTTGTTCAAGATGGCGTCAACTTTGGCCGTACCACGATGTGGCTCTTGTAAAACACGACTCAAAGTACGTGATATGGTCGTTAGTTGCGATATTTCCTCAGGTGTATATCACCATAAATGCTCCGGCTTAAGTGATATAACATTAAAAGCTCTCTCGGACTACCATGATATTTACTGGAAGTATTTTTATGCCGTGTAAATAAGCCCAATATTTACAGTATGGAGGCCGACATTGAAAATTTGAAAATGGAGTTACAAACTCTCCAATCTACCGGATCCACGGAAAGTACTACCTTGCAGCCAATTGCAAAGGAAGCTGTAACATTGTCTACGGAATTGAAACCTGAAGTCAACGAACAATTAGGCCTCAATAGTGACAACTCCAAATTGTGCCCCAAAAATGTAAACGCAAAATTTTACACCATGAGTTTCGAATCCATCGTTACTGACGAGGAAGGTTTTCAAAAGGTCAATTACAAAAGAAAAAAACGCAAACGAAATACGGTTTTTGGGAGTTGTAAGCAGCCTGCTGTTACGTGCAATTTTTTGGGAGTTCCTCGCAAGACTCTCTTCTACGTTGGTCGTGTCCAGTCCAATGCAATGCCTCATGACATTGTGAAGCATCTGTCTGGAATATTTCCTGGGAATGACTTCAAATGTGAAAGTTTGAGAGTTGGTGAAGTTTATAATTCTTTTAAACTCTGTGCGCCAATTAGCCTTAAGGATCAACTTCTTAAAGAAGATATTTGGCCAGTAGAAGTGAAAGTTGGGAAATTTTTCCCCATAAAACCGCAGAAACTGACCTCTACTCATGAAGAGACAGAGAATATTGCTGAAGGGTCAGCTGCGGTGGTAAATCCGAACTCCGAGTTGAAAACTAGTGATGCGCCGGTATCCACCTCAGCAACAAGGGGCCACACCGATAACACTACGGAAAAGTGTTTCTTAGAGAAACGTGTTACCCGCCTCCAAACGGGAATATCAAAACCAAAGTCCTTTTGACTAGATAGTATTAATTTATTTTGCAAAAATATGAGATGTCTACGTAATAAGATAATGGAGATAGAGGCAATAGTCAAACATGGTGGCTATAATGTGCTATGTCTCAATGAGCACTGGATTGCAAAAAATGAATTTGATGTGTATAACATTAGTGATTTTGGCTGGGCATCATTCTACTGCCGATCTGTAGCAAAAAATGGTGGTACCTGTATTTATGTCCTTAAAGGTATGCCCTTCAAGGTAATTGACTTGGACAAATTCTGTCTGGAATTGCACTTTGAAATATCTGCGATCATATTGAAAGACCTGAATTTGATCATTGCTTCTGTGTATCGCTCCCCTAATGGTGTTTTTGAACACTTCTGCAATCAACTGGAACTAGTACTATCCCTATTCTTGACTCTGAAAGCCAATATCATAATTTGTGGAGATCTCAACATTGACATAACACTAAAAACTAGTGATTGTCAGGTTCTTGAAAATCTTTTGCTTTCTTATAATTTATAATGGGCAAACAAACAGCCTACTCGACTTTCTGCCTGCCTAGATAATGTAATTACCAATTATGGTCCTGAACTGTACAGTATAAGTGTTATTGACTATCTCTTATCTGACCATCAAGGTATAAGCTTCACTTTTAATACTCAAATAACTCAAAAGATATATCCAAATAGAGGTAAAACCATAATCGGGAGGCCCATAACAATAGAAGGTTTAGAGAGTTTCCAACTGCTTCTATCTTGTATTGTTTGGCATGGTTTTTGCACAGACTCTGTAGAACAAACATGTTTTTCAAGTTTTTTAGGTAATTTCCTAGGCATTTTTGAGCAATGCTTTCCTAAAAAAATTCTAAACTCTATCCCCACTAAAAATAAAAAAAATCTCTGGTATGCTGGGGAGTTATTAGCTCTTAGAAATGATTTACTTAGTTACTACCACTCATACCAAACCAGTGGAGGCCAGCATGACAAAGAGGCTTACTTGAAATACAAAAGAGATTATTATAATTTAGTTAGGTGTTCAAAAAATAGTGCTTACAAGGATTTTATATTGAATGCAAAAAATAAACAAAAGGAAGCATGGAGTATAATCAATCAAGAAGTTGGTCATGGTAATGGAAAAGAAAATCTTCCTTTCACCCCAGATGCTGTAAATAATTTTTTCTTAAAAGCTGTTGAAGACAATTTGTTCTCTCAAAAAGTTGATGCTGCCAATATTGGTAATATGCTGCAAAATCTTCCTCCGAATAATTTAAATTTTAAATGGAATTTTGTTTCTCCACTTGATATTATATCGACTGTTAAAAAATTTAAAAAATCCAACAGTAAGGATATTTATGGTCTTTCAAACTCCCTAATAAAGGACATTATTGTGCTCATTGCGGAACCATTAGCAATGTTAGTCAATTTATGTTTTGAGACAGGAGATTTTCCAACAGCTCTAAAATGTTCCAAAACAGTACCTGTTATAAGAAAGGTGATAAAGATGATTTAGCTAACTACCGCCCCATTTCCAAGGCCCCCGTTTTTGGTAAAATTTTTGAAGCTATTATGAAAGATCAAATATGTAATTTTTTTGAGTTAAATAATCTCTTTTCCAAATCCCAGTATGGCTTTCGAACTGGGAAATCTACAATTTTGGCAGTAGAGTCCATAGTTAATTATGTCATTAATGCATTTGAAGAAAAGGAATCAGTCTCAGTGACACTATGTGATCTTAGTAAGGCCTTCGACTGTGTTAATCATTCAATATTACTAACAAAGCTAGAATATTATGGTATTAAGGGAGTTGCACTGAAACTAATGAAGTCATATTTGGATGATCACCACCAATTGGTTGAACTTGATGGCTGTCAGTCTGCAGCTCTTAAAGTAAAATGTGGTGTACCACAGGGCTGTGTGCTTGGCCCAGTACTTTTCATTATCATGATTAATGATTTGCCCTGTAATATGAAACCTAGATCTGTTTTATTTGCTGATGACACTACTTTTGTGCAAAAGTGTCAACATCCAGAAGATGCAAAGTTACGATCTAGCGCTACCCAAAAACAGGCTAAGGAATGGTTTGATGTTAATCATTTACAATTAAATACTAACAAAACTCAGCATATTGTGTGCAGTCTTAAATGAAAAACAACTGATATTGAAACTGCTAAAATACTAGGAATTTATATTGATACAAAACTTATTTGGGAGACTCACATCAGTCAGACCTGTAATAAACTTAGTAAAGCTGTTTATATGTTAAGAAAGCTCAACTTTATCATTTCAAATGAGTATCGTTTAACACTTTACCATGCCTTCTTTCAATGTCATTTGAATTATGGTGTTGAGTTATGGGGTCATTCCCCTCATGTTAAACAAATTTTGCTACTGCAAAAGAGAGCTATTCGCTCTCTTGCTAATATACCACCATGTGATTACAGCAAACCTTTATTTATTAGGTATAGAATCATGACTGTATTTTGTTTGGATATCTTTAAGGCTCTGACTCATGTGAAAGTTAATCTAGAAACTTACCAATTAAGATCCAACCTCCATAACTATTCCACAAGAGGTAAATCGAATCTAAACACTACTTATTGTAGATTGTCATTAACTTACAACACATTTCACAATATGAACATACCACTGTATAACTATCTGCCTACTCAGTTGAAATCAGATGCTATCCAGAGTTTCAAGAATAGGGTATATACCTGGTTACTTGCTCACCCACTATACTAATTGGATGAATTCTTTTGTGACAATTTTCATCACATTTAAGAAAGTATGTTTATATGTTAAATAAAACTTATATTGACGACATTTAATATGGTTGTACCATTTTTAAAATGAATAAAGTATTTTTATTATTATTATTATTATTATAGGTTGAACAGCAACGGTGATAGTGGGCAACCCTGCCTTACACCTATTCCTAACACTACCCATCAGGAATTTTCATTTCCCACTCGCACCTGAGCAGTCTGAGACATATACAGGTTGTGGATTAGCCTCCTCTCCCGCCAATCTATTCCTATTTCCTGCAATATACTCATTAGTTTTTCACAATTCACTCTATCAAATGCTTTTTCGAAAGCTACAAAACAGGCAAATACATCCTGGTTGTGTTCTATATTACTCTCGATTAATAATCTCATTACTGCAATGGCATCACGCGTACCTCTCCCCTTCTTAAACCCTGAAAATGTCTCGCAAGTTTGATGGGCACTTAAACAAAGCAGAGGGACAAGGTTAGAATAAAATTGATGTTGACTGATTGTCATTAATAATTGTGAAGAGTTCACGGATTAAATGTTTAATTTTGTGTGTTCCGGGGAAGAAAGTGGTGATAATATTAGGGCTTTTTGGGCAGTTTGGTTTGATGAGGGGAGTGTATTTAGTTAAGGATTAGGATTTTACTGTTCAGTAGCATTCGTGGTACCCTATTTTCTCAGAGAGTCATGTAGCTGATACAAGTACTTCTGTTGGGAGGGGATGTTGTTTCAGAGACGGAAGCATCAGACTGAGAGAGAATGGGATGGAGCGCTTTGCATGAGGTGGATGGCAGCTGTCGAAATCAAGCTACTGTTCTTACTAGTTGGTTTAACGTGGACTGAGGTATAAAAGGTATTGTTTTGGAGGTGAATGTTAATATACAGGAAAGTGATATTCGAGTCGGGTATGGAAGAAGTGAATGATACTAATGAGGATTTGAGAGAGGAAATAAAAGGAGATAAATTTTTGCATCTGAGGAACCAAAGGAGGAAAATATCATTGAAATAGTGGGCCCAGAAGAGTGGTTTGAGGGTTTGTTATTGCAGAAAGTCGTGTTCTAGTTTACCCATAAAAAGATTGGCGTATGTAAGAGCCATACGTGTTCCCATCGCAGTGCCTTTTATTTGTAAATATATTTTCTCGTTGAATTGAAAAGCATTTTTGGTGAGAACAATTTTACTCTGTTTGATGAGCAAATCTGTGGATGGGGTGTGTTGTGTGGATCGTAGGGAGAGTTAATATTGCAGGGCTTCTCAGCCTTCTTTGTTGGGAATGGAGGTGTACAGAGATGTATTGTCTATTGTGGCCATGAGAATGGTCGTGTTGTTGTGCTGAACCAAGCACACTGCATGTATCACATGCCTGCCTCCCACCCCCTTGTTCATTTCCCATTGGTCCCTTACCCCTCCCTCCCTCGTCCCTCCCCCGCACATGTCCCCTCCGCTATTCCACGAGACGGCCAGTCTGAAGACAACAGCAGAGCCATTGAAACATCAAAACAATATATAGTGAGTGTCCTTTCTTTGTGTCCCTATGGTTTAAAAATCTACATCTGTATTTTTATGTGTTTATATATATTTATGTATATATATATATATATATATATATATATATATATATATATATACATATATATATATATATATATATATATATATATATATATATATATATATATATATGTATATATATATTATTATTATTATGTAATCTACCCGTTAAGGTAGGTTTTTGGATGGACACAGCTACTAAATAAAACATTTTGTGTCTCGTAAAAAAACACAAAATCCAGAATCCTACTCCATCAACTCCCTCTTCATCTCTGAGTGCTCTCTGCCTCCCTTTATCCCGTCCAACTTCCCTATCCTGCTCCTTCCCTTTCCTCGTTTGTCTAACATTCTCCCCTCTATCACAGTCCTCAACATCCCACTGCCGGTAAATACCCCCTTCACCCTTTTTTCCTGCCTCTGTAGGATTGCTCCAAACAAGCCCCTCTCCACGCCCACCATACCAAGTACTTCCTTGTTTGTTTTCTTCTGTGTGCATTTCACCTTCTCCATTCTTCTCCACACCCACATTTCAAAAGCCTCCAGTCTACGTCTCTCCTGCTTCAATGACCACATTTCCACACCGTACATAGCTACGCTCCATATCAGTGTTTTTACGAGTCTTTTATTAACATCCTTACTCAAGGTCCCTGTCATCAACTCGCCCCTCCTTGTGAAAGCCTCTTTGCCTAGCGCAATTCTTCTTCTTACGTCCCTACTACTTTGAACGTGTTGGTCCAAAACACTACTGTGGTATGTAAACTTTCTATCTGCTCTGGTTTTTGCCCTCCTCTTTTAATGTTTAGCTTAGCATTTTTCTTTCTAGACAATCGCTTAACCTTTGTTTTATTAATATTGATTCTCATCCCATACCTGTTGCAATGAATTTCCAATTCACCAAGCAATGCTTGCAACCCCTTGGCTAACTGACAAACTAAAGCTTGGTCATCAGCAAACCTAATTGATTTTACAAATTCCCCACCCACCTTCATTCATACCTCCAGTTCTTCCCATGCCTCTTTCATCATTTCCTCGGCATATAGGTTGAACAGTAACGGTGATAATGGGCAACCCTGTCTTACACCTCTTCCTAACCCTGCCCAAGGGGACTCCCAATTCCCCACTCGCATCTGAGCAGTCTGAGACATATACAGGTTGCGGATTAGCCTACTGTCCCGCAAATCTATTCCTATTTCCTGCAATATACTCATTAGTCTTTCCCAATTCACTTTGCTGTACAGCGCACCGATTTCACCCTTCCTCTGCAGACTTTCCATATCCTCGCACTGTTTCCACCATGCTTCTTTTGCTTTATTTGTTGCCCGCCTCAATTTATTGTTCAATTCTTTGTACTTCATTTTGCCTAATTCTGTATTTACATTCTTCTATTTTTGCCGGTCATCCATCTTTGTAATCATCACATCCGTGATCCATAGTTTCGTAGTCCTTTTAGCGTTAACGATTCATATAGTGTCTTTTGCAGCTTTAGACAACCCTTTCTTGATACATTCCCATTTTTCCATGATAGTATGTAGCTCTTCACCATCCGCCATGATTTTCTCTACCACCTGTTTGAGTTCCTTCATTTTCAAACCATTTCATGCTTCTACATTCCATTTGCCAACTCGCCGCCCCTGCCATATCTTTTCGAAACGGACGCTACAGTTCATAACAACTAAATTGCGGTCACAGTCCGAATCCGCCCCCGGGTAGCTGTGCGAATTTATCACACTGTTCCTAAACCTGTGTCTAACCAGGATATAATCTAGCTGATACCTTTCTGAGTCACTTGGCATTTTTCATGTATACCTGCGTCTTTGGTGGTGTCTAAACCAAATGTTGGTGATGACTAAGCCCTGTCTCCTGCAGAACTCAAGTGCTTTCTCCCCATGTTCATTCCTCGTGCCTAAACCGTATTCCCTGACCTCATCACCATCTCTTCCTTTGCCTACCGTCGCATTCCAATCCGCCATCACTATCAAATGTTTCCCTGCAGGAACACACGCGATTATGTCCTCTAACTGATCGTATATCCTATCGACCTCCTCTGCCTTCTGGTTGCTCGGTTGCATGTATACCTGAATAATAACCAAGTTCGTCGGTTCTGTTTTTATCTCTACTAGTAGTATTCTATCCGGTACCTGCTCTATGTTGACTACGCTTCTCCCTACCTCTTCATTTAATACTATAGCAACCCCTCGTTGGCTCTCGTCCCCGCCGCGGTATATTATTCTATACTTATCACTCCAATAATTCCCGCTATCTTTCCATCTCACCTCGCATAGACCTAAAATATCGATATTTCCCCTTTCCATCTCTCGCTTTTCATTCTCCGGTTTCCCTGTCCTCATCATTGTCCTAACATTCCACGTTCCTATTCTAATTAATTTGGTCTTCTTCTGCTGCGTTTTTTGTCCTGCAGCTGCCGGTTTTCTCTTGCAAGGGTTTCGTGGGATGACAACCGCGGAAGCCTTGCCTCCCCCGCTGCCGGGTACGACACACGGCCGATTGGGCCGAGCCCCATAGTTGCCAGGACTCAAAATCTTTGTATAGTCCATCATGTTAATCTTTGGAATGTTAATTGAGGTAGTTTCCCGTTGCGTTCCTCAATAGTTTTTTTAACGTGACACCATGACTTCTTGGCCGCCCCACTTGGGTCCAACGCCATTGCAGCCGCCTCACTGAGGAAAAGACGCTGCGTGGACTACCTTTCGTCTGGCTACTAACCTTCGACGTATCTGGCATTGGTGACCCTACCAGGAGCAATTATTATTACTCCCGCCAGCACAGCTCTAGGGGTCATCGGAACGCGCGAGCCATTACACCACGTCCAGATTGTAGTCCGGGGAGGGTTATATACATATATATATATATATATATATATATAGATATATATATTTCCAACAGGAATATTTTATTAGTTGAATAATATATCGGTCCTTTCTATTTTATAATTTCCATTTCATCTGTACTTATCGTCATTTTAGAGATAGCTTCACATACCTGTGATTATAAATATGAAAAAATAGCAGTCTTAAGTTATGTGAATATTTATTTATAAAATGAAAATGTTAAGGGGTTAAGAACCCATGTCAATTATATTTTGCAAAAAAATTAGTCTCCATTCATGCGGTAAATAATTGATAGTAACGACCAATGAATGCATTGAATCATAAATGCTTTTGACTATATCTACCGTAAGTATGCAGAAGATTAGAGCCAGGCGATTGAAATCAATTCCAAAGATGAGAAAGATCAAAATATCAAAAAAAAACTATGAACGCGACGACAAAATATGTCGCCTCACTGCTTTTACGCTATGATTTGAAAGTCGAAACGAGACAAAGAAACTGCGGGAGATGCCGCAACACTAACTTTTAACGGACACATCCGGCATCTCCCGAAGTTTATTTGGAATTTGTCAAGGTGTTAACAGATAAGTTTTTAAAGTTGGCTCTTTAACAGTGTGGCGCATCCCGCACACGACTACGAATACCTGTGGCATTGTATGTACGGTATTTCGTCACAACATCTTGTTCCTTTAAAACCCTCAAAATTTCTGCGTTTAAGAGGAGGCCTCGATAGCAGAGCACAGGCATGTCCTGCCTGTGTTCACCGAGTGTCTCAATTTCTCCGGCGTCCGAGGCTTCGGCCGCCGGGATTCGGAGAGCGGCGCTGCCGGACTCTCTCGGAAGTCGAGGATCCGATCGTGTTTTGTGTCGAGCGGCGGTTGACCGCCTAGTTCATCAAGAAGCGTGCGGTTTGACTCTCGACTTCTGCTGCCGGGAAGGCCGTGCTTTCGTTCTGTTTACTGGATCAAGACTGGCCTTGACTCTTGGTGTAGAGCTTAGGCTCATTTTTATTTGCTACCAACGGTTGCGTGTAGCGGGGAGGGAGTGCGCACGAGTGTTTATTTCTTTCTTGGAGTGCTTTCGGTGCGCTCTCCCTTTTTTCGCGCTGGCGTGCTCAATTTGATTTGTTTCAAAATGGTCGTACATCACGTGGACACGCTCGCCCTGCAAATTGACGATAAGGCGAAGCCCCCTGCTCCGTTGGAGGTCCACCTCCTTACACTAGAGTCACTGGGCCTCACACCGGAAGAGATTGTGGATATCTAATTTGGATATAACCGCCATTTGGTATTCCTGAAGTTGGCAACTGAAGCTACTATGAAGAGGATTCTATATTATATCCCACGAAAGCTACCGTTTCCATCCCTAACGATCCGAGGACGACGATTACCATTGACGAGACCTTCGGTAGCCTTTGTAATGTCGGGGTTCTTTGTCTTCCCGTGGAGACCCCATTGGAAGATATAACAAGTGAGCTTCAACGTTTTGGAAAAATCCATCGCTCGTGGGAGAATAGGTGGGAGGGCGACAAAATGGCGCGCGTGCTGACAGGTACGACAGTGGTGCGGATGACGGTGGAAAGAAATATCCCGTCGTACCTCCACATTGGCGGTAACCGGGCCATCATCATCTACGAGGGTCAGCGCCGCACCTGCGCCCGTTGCAACCAAGAAGGCCAAGGTGGAGGAAAGCCAAGGTGTCGGGAATATTCCCAGGGCTCCTCTAGAGGTGGACCATGTCGATCGATCTCCTCCGATTTCTCCCGACGGAGCCCCTTCGGCAGATGACCTCCAGTCCGCTCCCGGCCCCCCCGAGGCCACCTCCTGGGTTGGGCCGGTCACCAGCTGTGCTGCCTAAAAGAAGGCCCCCCGTTAAACGCTGCCGAGTAACCCGCTCTTCGTAGAGACCACGGCTGGGTCTTCTTCTTCGGACGAGGTCGAGGGGGAGGTATGCAGTGACAACTCGAGGCCTCGATCGTCGGCCCGTCGGACGAAGCGTCCCGGGATGCGGCGAAGCTGTTGTTGCCTGGGCTCGAGCGGCGACCGAGGCGACGTAAGCCAAGACCAGGACTCTGGTGAGTGATGTCCGGTGCCCATAGCTGTCCTCTCATTCCACCAATTAATATTATTTCGCTTAATATTGCTGGTGTTTATAGCGCTTTAAAAAGTGCAGTCCAACGTTTTCTCCGCGATCTCAGGGCTGATGTAATCCTCCTTCAAGAGGTAAAAGAGGACATACTCTGGGATACAAACATCTTTCAGGCTTTCGGCAATTTCGCCGAAAGTCATTCTGGCACCACCACCCTAGTCCGAAATGGCATTCCGTTCTCTCATGTTCGCCGCCACGCTTCAGACCAAAAAACGTTCGCTATCGTGAATGGTATCCATATCACGAACCTTTACGCTCCCTCCGGTGAGCGCGCGAGGGCAGAGCGCGAAACATATTTCAATGAACTCCTTCTCCCCTACCAGTATTCATTCTTGGGGAGGGCCATATTGGGCGGAGATTTCAACTCCATCTACCGCCGAGAGGGTAGTGCCTCGAAAAGGGATGGGGTGACATGCTATCCAAGCCGGGCACTCTCACTGATTCGAGCGATTGACGCAGTGCGTTCTTATTGCGCCGGTCCAACCCCCTTCACGCGATCAGGGCCTAACTCTCGGACGCGGATTAACTGCCTCTTCGTCTCGGGTTCCCTAAAGAATGATGTTTAGAGAGCGGACACGTGCCCCTACGCGCGGAAGGATCTGGCCAGAAGTTTTCGTCCTCAGCGTCTACCCAGTTAGTGAGGGGTGCCTGAACTTCCTCCCGGAATGGCGCCACCTCAACTACATAGCCCCATTTTACCTTTTGTTCGCTGCTACGAATGTTACAAAGTATAATGGGGACATTGCCTTCAGGCGACACCGAAGCAATGCTCGGCAGAATAAATAAATCTCTCTCGCTTCCAATGACTCGCACTTCTTTGCCTTCAACCATCTGACTCTTTATCTTCGACAACACAACGGATAACGGCGCTACTCTAATAGATTCCTCTGATACAATTTTGCTCGATCGGCCAACCCCATTACTAGCGCCGGTCTGAGTTTCGCGAACTTTGCCATCGCACAAGGGGACAACAAATCTATCCTCTCTTACTGGCGAAAAAACACAATCATCACCCGACTTCTTTATCCCAAACCGGGAGTCGGTGGAAACCTCGAAGACATCGCCATTAACTTCGTCCCCAGCGGTGCAGCTTGCTTGCGACGCGGGTGGCAACCTCTCTATGACTCTTTCGGCCTTCGCCACCCCTGCTAATTTCTGTGAATCCTTATTTAGAGATCCGTTATCCTTATTCCCTTCTGTCGATTCCTCCGTCGTTACTTGAAAACAAATTCCCTCCATACTGCCGTTTATTCGCGAGTTACATTTCATTATCTCTGCCGGAAAAGCACTTTGGTTTTTAGTGTCGCTTATCGTTTTTTCCTCAAGGGATGCTAAATTATACGTGGCCATTTGCGAATCATTGCCATTAATTATACCATAAATGAAAGAATCAAACGCCTTGACCTCTTCGGAAACTCCAATTTCATGGGCGCCTATGGGCTCGTTCATCTGCGATGTTACGCCATTAGATTTAAGGTATGTCTCGTGTCCCTTACCCATTCTTATTTTCCGTTTATTGAACGATATACTTTTCCCGTAACAAACCATAAAATCAAGGCAACAATTTCAGAGTGTTTAAATCATTCGCCTCGACTGGGATTCAAACCCAGATCCCGCAATATCCGGTTGAGTGCTTTAGCCACTTAAGCTACCGAGGCGTCCTCTTAAACTCTGAAATTTTGGGGCTTTTAAGGGAACAACAGCACTCGACCGGATATTGAGGGATCTGGGTTCGAATCCCAGTCAAGGCGAATGATTTTTACACTCTGAAATTGTTGCATTGAAATGCACATTAGCGGATGACTCCGTTAAAAGTTACTGTTGCGGCATCTCCCGCAGTTTCTTTGGAATTCATAAAATCAAGGCCTAGAAGACCGACATAGTTCGTTTCCCCCAAATCCACTACTAAGATGTCATGGGGATATAATTTATGATCAATCAAAAATTGCACGAACTATCTCCGATGATTGGCAAGGGATGACCTGACGCGCTTCGCACCCGAGAATTGTAATCAGAATTCCTTAATTGGCCGAAAGGAAATTTTATACTATCAATGATGGTAACGGCTGCTTTCGTTTCCACTAGAAAATTGTTATCTTTCCTAAAATTATTAACTACTATTGTCCATCCTGCTTCTTGAGTTACCACTAGAATTAAATCTGTCCCGACCTCCCAGTCGGGAGATCGGCGTTTCCCGCCACGAAGGGATTTTCGCGCCTCGGGCAGCGTCTGTGAAGATGGCCAGTCCTTTGACAAATGCCGCATTTCAAGAGCGGGCAATCTTTAGCGATATGATTTTCATTTCCACAATTAAAACACAAAGACGGCCTCGTTCCCCTCTCCCTCCCTCTACACGCTCGACCAATGGGACCGGTTTTACCGCAGCGAAAGCAAACGCGTGCGCCGTGATTATCTATCCTTCGGTGTCCATACTTGCACCGGGGGAACCAGTCTTACTTTGGAACCCCTTCCGACAGCCTGTGCAGCGTTAATTTGTTCCACGCGAAACTGCCAACCTGCAACATTTGGCGGATTCGCGTTCATACCCTACCAAGGCGTTATATTTGGAGATGGCGGCCACCTAGGGGGTTACTGACACAACCACGCATGAGACTGTTGTGGTGAATTTACGTCTCTGTTGACGGCGTAATTTATGACACTAGCTTCTTAAACGCTTGCGAACCCTTCTGTCTTAATCAAGTTTGTTGGATTACGAACCAACACAAACCTACCAATCTCTTCCTTCAGCCCAATTAAAAATTGCACAAGAAGTCTACCTTGAATTCTTCGCTGTTTCTGAATCAATCTCGCCCCATGACTCGCGTAGCCTACGGGCGACATGGCGCAATCTGGTTGGAAATTCTGCGACGTTCTCCAGCGGTTTTTCTACGCAAGTGTTAAATGTTTTTTCTAACATGATTGGAGATGCCTTTAGGGAAAATCTCCTTTTGAGATTAATGGAAAAGTCCGCGTATGAACCTAATATGTGATGATTTGCAGAGACAAAATCCGCGGCGGTTCCTCCAAGCCGAAGTTGAGCGACTCCTAAGGTCTGTGCTTCAATTCCAACTACTAAGATGACTTACTATACGAACGCTTTCATAAAATTTGCCAACCCCAATCTCATCTTCCCCGCTAAACTTGGGAATTAAATGAATCTGGCTGCCAATAGCGGCGGTTTGCGCTGCTTCTCCGCAACCATTTTGCGGACTCGCGCTACTTCCCGGCTGTTCTAAGACATTAACCAAAGGTGTGAAGTCGAGTGCACTGCCGAATTTTAATCCATTTGCGGTTTGTTGATAATCGAGAAAAGGGTTAGGGTACCCAAGTCTATGAGGGTTAAGGCCACCCATCGCGAAATTCAACCAATACTAATTACATTAAAATTTGACTGTGCTTAATTAATTTATTTTTTCATACTCCGAGTGTATCCGATACCCATGGTGGGCCCTTCTTGGGCTAATTGATGGTTCCTGATGAAGTGATCCTTGGTGTAATTGCGCGCAGAGAATCGCGATGAGGTTATAGCACGTGTCTTAAAATAATAATTCGTTAGGTCAGCACAGATTAGCATATCCCACCTGTCCGAGATAATACGGAACTTCAAATTTAAAGACGTACACGGGCACATGATAATCAATGAGAAACCTTCGCATACACTGAATAAATCACTAGTCCAACCGTGCAACCCCTCACCTGACACCAATATGTCGCAAGGGGGGTTTCTATGGTGCGACACAAAGGGTATCGGGGAAGGTCAGAGTAACTACACCGAGTATTACCAAAGCAGCCGTATATTACCCAACATCAGTTATAATGCACCATTGACATAAGTATAAGCAAATTATGGATGGCTAGACCCTCAGTAAACCAACGCGAGTGCGGACAGAATTAAAATGGCACAAAATTACCTAGGACAGGGTAAATACAGGGTGGACGCGGTCACGAAACACATAACTTAGGCAGAGCCCTCGTCCGTCGGAAAAGAAGGGAGTATGGCAGGGTAGACGCGGTCACGACACGCATAACCTAGGCAGAGCCCTCGTCCGTCGGAAAGGAAGGGAGTATTGCAGGGTGGACGAGGTCAAACGAACGTAACCTAGGCAGAGCCCTCGTCGAAGTTTAGTCAGGAATAGGACACACTGTCGCGACAAGCGCAACATAGCCGAATCATCGTGCCCTACCGGTCACCGCCAGATAACCAACTGACTGCTTTTTGCCCGGCGATCAGGGCTTTTATACCCAATTTAGGAGTCAGGGGAGGAATATTTTTGAAACATTGTCTTTGGTCACGTGGGACATTCGGAGGAGTCATGGAAGGAGTACCATTTCGCATACTTGCGACAATAGATATAAATTTTTGCAAAGTTACCATCTAGAATTTCGTTCAAGTATAATGAGCTCTGTTGTTTGAAATATTAATTAATCTGACTTCTAATGATTTGAACCGAATAGAAATAATTTTAAAATCAAATATTTTCTCAAACAACATTGTTTTACTATTTTTACATTATAAACGAGAATATTAAGAGCATATAACTGTAAAGAGCATACTGTATTTCATTAATGAAATAAGACTGGATCCAAACTCCAATTTGAAACCTTTCGTTCTTCACTTCTTTGTTACTATTGCCATGGTGACGTCGCCACCAAATGTTCAAACCAAACAAACTTAATTCTCAAGTAATGTATTAGATTGTTCTGTCACATTTTAAATTTCACTTATCGCTAATGCCTTTGAGCGTACTGCGCTTACCTTCAGAAATAAACAATACACGTTCATTAAGGCTATATAGTTTTCATTCTCAGATTCAGAACGCACAAATTATTTGATTGCATTGTGATTTAATGGGTGACATTAAAGGATCTACCGTAACCAAGAGTTGTATTGCACTCTTTGGAAGAATACATCTCCTCTTTGAGGTGAACTGTCTCATTGTCTATTTTAAGGTTATTTATGTGTATTTGAACTTCTTCCTATTTACGCCACACATGGAAAGAATGGACTGGTGAGATCTTTTATGAAACATATACCTTTTAAATTCTGGAAAACACCTAATTACATTCACGACAAGATTACCAGCTGCTGAGATAGTTGTCTTTTAATTTGTTCTGATCATAAACTCTGCTTGAATTGACTGGAGTATCCATCTAAGCGTAGAAAATATATATGTTAATGCTCCTTTTTGAAGTAATTATGGTCTATGTTTTGGATGGAATTGAACAGGAATCAAGTGCCAACCTACAGCTGTAAACAGTGTCAATATAAATTGAAAATAATACTTAATAATGTATTCCATGATCAACCAATACATTGAGACCAAATTATTCAAAGTGGATTTTTAAAATACAATTTATTGAAAGATTCAATATTGAAAAATTAAACATAAAATAAACTGTATTTAATACACGCTCGGTAGAAGATAGGGCTTCTTAAGTTATTTCCACAGCCATTTTGCAATTACCCAAATGGGTGCCACTAATCCCATATCATGAAGCACTCCTTTTTAATTACAGTGTTTGTAAAATGAATTCATTTCTTCATCTTCATTATATTTGATTGGCATCTATTGGCTTAGAAATGCCATTTATTTTAGAATATATGTATGACATATATAAGTCAATTGTTTTAAATGCACGCGATTGCAAAGTAAATTAATCATGACTGATTAAGTGTCCTTATGTGAGAGTGAACTTATTTTCTCATGCCAAGTTTTTTCTCCAAGTAGTTGTGGGGCTTCTCTAGTGTTGCACACTTTGAAGAGAAGTTCACAGTGATCAATGCAACCTCTGTAATTGGCTGTGTGTGGACCACCACAGTTTACGCATTTGGCTGGGGAGGTTTTGTGTTTCTGGCATTCTCTATAATGGTGAATGCCAGCACATTCGGTGCATTGAGGTGGGAGGCCGCACGTCTTGTAGGTGTGCCCATTGCATTGGCAACTTAGGCACTGTGGAGGTTCAGGTGGAGGTCTGTATGGTTCCACCGAAGTCTTAAGGTGGAGAACCAAATTTAGCTCTAGAAATTCTTTAGAGCAGGAGGAGACCTGGAGTCGGACTTGGTAGGGTAGGAGAGGGATGGGGACGATTCGTGGGAGCTCGGCATTAGGGTTGGCGCCCTTTCTGCTCTCTGAAAACAGTTTGGTCGGGTGGAATGCAGTTGAGAGGTATTCTCCGCAGAGAAGCCAATGTCCGCCAGAGCTTCTTCAATGTCTTCTTTTGGGATATTTGTGGGTATTCCCCGAAGGACAAAATGAGGATTTTTGTTTGATTGAAGTTGGTACGTACCTGTATAGTATGCGTAGTTAATGGAGGTGAGTTTTTTAGTGACAGCTTTGAAGTCGGAGATGGTTTGGTATTGAACTCGAATCTCATTGCGAATGAGATTTGCCACAGGAGGAATTGTGCAGGCTTGCCGGATTTCATTGTATTTAATTTGCCAGTTGGTTATGTCGCAGAGAAAAATGGGAGGGATACGGGGTTTAGGAGGTGGAGTGGGCTGAGCTTCAGTGTCTGCATCTTCACATGGGGTTTCCTCATTTTGGTCATCCTAGGGGGAGGGGGAGAGGCAGGTGAAGCGGTTACATGTGGAAATCCGAGAGAATTGCTGGGCAGATTGGTTTCTGGGCTTTCGTTTGGTGGGGACCGTTTGGTAGGGCTAATCGGCAGGAGCAGAGCGCTTGATTGTAGGACTTTGGGTTTGGTATATAGGTGGTTGGTTAGGCTCTTGAGTGGATTGAGGAGGAGTTTTACTCCCAGCGCACCTTGGCAAGTGGGCTGACGAACTGGGGGGGTCCTGCTCCAGGAGCGTCTCGCCTTATATAGCATCGCGCATTTGGGGGGATGACATTACATTGGCAAAAGTAATGAATGAAAATTATACAAAAATAATAACTAAAAAAAACATCCATCTTCACATTGTTCACTTGTGAAATTCGTAGCACTACATTAATGCAGTAACGTCGGCATTTTCTTAGCCTGAGTGTTCGTAAAAAAAAGTCATAGAATTACAGCAAACATTAAAATATAAGTACATATGACTAGGGTTAAAATGAAGGAGCACTCCATCTTTGTTTTCCTCTTTCCTCAAAGCTTGCACTAATATTCACGTGAGCACTATACATACCGTCTGGAATAATAGAGCGAGGAGCATGCAGAGTCCGCTTGTCCAGCCGGTCTTCTCCTCCAGGAACCAGGTTAACTCCTCAATGCAGCCGTAGAAGAAGGTCATAAAGTTGAAGGACTAGCATACTAGTGACACAGTTATTGGCACTTCTGAATTTCGGTTTCCGGGCGGCGTTTGCGGCTCTTTGCCTGCGATTGTGCTTGCGGTGGGTGTGGTGGAGAGGTTTCCTGGCTCTCGGGGAATTTCCTGGGTGCTAAGGGAGTGCGGCAAGGGACCTTGGGATAGAAAGGGAGTAACTGTTGCAGGTAACTTGTCGCATCACCGAATTGGGTGGGCGCATTAGGAGCCAATCGATGTCCTTCCAGGTGTCGAGGCCGCCAGGTGGTTGTGGTCGCGGCAGCAACATTGCGTCCATCGTCTTCCGTGCATCGGGCATCTTCTTCCCATGTGGAGGCGGTCATGGTCATCAAAGGTTGGGTCAGGGATGGCACCAAGTGCAGATCCTTTCCAGGGATGGGCGCATACTCGGGGGTGAATGGGATACTCCATTCTGCATCGGCGTCCAAACTGCATCTCCGCCTCTGAGAGTCCTCGCACTTGCAAGTCGGACACATCACTTCCAAAAATGGCAACTAATTTCCTCCTCTGGGGTACCATTGCTCCAGGCAGGCTCAATCCGTCAGCTGGTTAAGAATGGATTTTAGGATTAGAGGAAAGTTCTCTACTAGGTAACGGTCGGAGATTATAGGGGAAAGAGGGATTGGAAGGAGGACTTGGAGTTGCAATATAATCTTCAAGGCCTTCGAAGTTGGATGGTGATAAGGAGACAAGAGCGGGTTCTTTTGGAGAGGGGTATGCTGGAGGTTGCTCGGCGTCTTGTGGTGCCATGCCGTCACCTAAAAACAGGGGTAAGGGATTATCTGGCGGTGAGGGTAAAAGGTTACGCATATGAGCTAGGAGACGTCTTCCGTCTTTCAGGTCCTCTATGTCTGCGGTAACCGGGCTTCTAAATTTAACTGTTTTGGAGGGTTCTCTCCAACGGGAAACTAACTTCCGTGCTTGACCACTTGGTGCTTGCTGTTTCGATAAGTGAGCAATGCGAAGCCCAGTTGTTCGTCCCAATCAGAGTGGTCTTGGGCTGCATAATGGGGAGTCACGGAAGCAAAGGAATGGTGTGCATGCCCTAGACGACCATTTGAGGCGGGGTTATATGGAGAGAAGTGAAGATAGATTTTATTTTCAGTTCCCTGCAAACGTTTTTCATTAGTTCCGAAGTGAAGTTTGCACCTCTGTCTGCCAGTAAATATTTAAGCACACCGTGACGGCAAATTATGTGCTCGACAAAAAATCCTGCTACTGTTTTGGCCGATTGATCTGGAATCGTAAGGGCTTCATGATATCTTGTGAAATAATCTTGGCGAGTTAAATGATATTGGTTAACTCGGAGGGATAGGGGTAGTGGTCCAACAATATCCAAAGCTAATTTCTCAATTGGGTAGGCGGCTTCAACCAGTGGCTGTATTGGAATATTATTCACGCGTAATTTGCTCTTTTGGCATTCGATGCAATGCTGAACGTACTGGAGGGTGTCGGAATAACAGCCTTTCCAGTTGAAGTGTCGCTGGACGATTTCCACCATTTTCTCGATTCCGCGATGATTCCTGATAGGAAATTATCGTGGCAACGAGTCAAAATGAATTTCCGCATATTTTTGGGTGCACATATTATAAAAATTGGTTCAATCTCCGAAGGGTCAACTTTCTATAGCACATTTTCCTCATCGTAAAAGTAGCCGGACTAATGGGAACTCCTTGAACCCGTCCCATCGCCTTTCTCCACGAAGTCATTCAGTTTATGAAACAGTGTTGCACCGTGTCGGCCTCTTCGCAGGGTCCTAATGGGGGATTCTCGCACGAAATGAAATCTACTTCCTCACCTTTACTGCAAACAGATTCTAAAGACATCATGTGGTCAGGTTCAAATTTAATGGTCTTGTTCTCAAATAAATCTAACTACGATACTTTTTCATAAAATCCAAGCCAAATATGCCTTCATTGAGTGGGTCCCCTAGATTTATTACTAAAGCATCATGAGGGTAAACACGATTGTCTATACAGAAAGGTACGCGACTCTGACCGTTTGTCATCAATACATGACCTGAGGCGCTTCTCACTCACGCGCGGTCGTACGGGGCTATTCCTAATGTATCTAAAAGGAACACTCTTTCGTGAAGTATCGTGACCGCCGCGCCTGTGTCTACAAGGAAGTGACGTAATTTTCCTATAATCTGCACGCTAATCGTCATTCCTTTCACTGGAGTGATGGATAGGATGAGGTCTTCCCCAACCCGCTGGTCGGGGTCATCCCGTTTCCCGTGGCCATTCGGTTTGAGCGCTCTGGACAATTAATTGGAAGGTGGCCAACTTCCTTACATATTCCGATGCAAAGCGGGGGACAGTCTCGGGAAATATGTCTCCTTGCTCCGCAGTTAAAACAAGCTCGAGTTTTAGAGCGACAATCGCGAGCTATGTGGCCCGCGCACCCACAGGAAAAGCATTTTGCAGCGTATCCGGTATTTGAGGTGTTAGCTGTAGCATTCGGCCGCATAGGAGCTTCGTACGAGGCGGGTTTACTACCGGCAGAGTTATTTTGGGGCAAAAAGCGAGCGCTTCTTTAGTTCTGCACTGTATTAACTTTTGCTGACGCCAGTAGTTGAACGCAATTTGAAAACATCCGTTCTAGGGAGAGGAGGGAAACGCGAGCTAAGAACTTCTTACGCGGGTTTCTGGAAAAACTTTTCAGACTCTCTAGAATGTGAGGATTGGCCGAAGCATATTCTGCCGCCGATTTGTTGCTTGTGAATGGATTATTCCCTGTAGGAGAGGCTGCGGTGGCAGGCTCAATGGAGTGCACAGTAGGATCTAAATCATTTTGGGTAGTGGAACCCCTTAGTGAAGTCGACTAAAAATGGGGAGAGAAATGGTTTAGCGGGGAATAACTAGGCATAGCCATGACGGTAAACAGTAGCACGCGACACAGAAATATGAAAATGAATGCAGGTTACACTAGATTAGCCAGAGCAATAAGTTCAACTAACATACACAAAAGGGAAAAAACAAAATTATCAGTGGATAAGATTCCAGTATTTTGATGAGGAATTGAAAAATTATCTTGGAATGTTAATGAACCACTTGGGGGATTATGTTTTAGGTTACGGGTTCGAGACTCAAAATTTCTGTGCGACCCTACACCTGACACCAGGATAATGTCGCGTGGTTGGCGACACAACAGCCACTCTCAACAAATACCTTGACAATCTACATCTTGCACTCCTCAAATACAGTTAACCAGAAACGCTAAAAAAATAAAATGCGCCACTCCACCCGACCACACACACCACACAATAACAAGCTCACATCTGACGCAGGACTCAACCTTTGCGCCACCTATTTCCCCGGATCACACAGACTGAAAACCTTTCTTGAAGAACTATCTCCTATTTGACATGACAATGACGCGAACTCATCCTTACTACCCCAATACCCATGTCATGCAAACAGACGACCCGCCAATCTCAAAAACCTTCTTACATCCACCAACCCTTCGGCACCCCCCCCCGTGACAAATTTCCTGATATTTCCCCTACTTGCAACCATCCCCGATGTTAAACCTGTCTTCTTATTAGGTCTACTCCCCACTCCCTACATTCTCTCATTGCCCCCTCACCACGTTCCCACACTAATTGCCTATCAAAAAACATAATTTATCTTTCTTCATGCAAACATTGCACTTCCTTTGACAGAGGCAAATGCATTACCCCCTTATCTATTCGAATGAATAATCACCGGTACTCCTGCAATTCTGCCTCACTCTCTTCTCTTCCTATCCCTTCACACGCCAATTCCCACAACCTTTCATTCGACCAGCCTTTTGCCCATTACTGTGCCGCTCGTGTGAAATTTTCCGTACAATCTTTATATTAATAAAAATAAATATCTCACCGTCCGTCCTACCTTAGCGTCTGCCACATAGACAAATATTAAACAATTGAACACGGGTGAAAATGTCATCATTCTTAAAGGGGCTTGCATACCAACATAATAAAAACAAAATCTTGACTATCAGACTGTCCAAATCCGCGAAAAAAAAAACATTTCCCGTTATTTTCTGAACACACAGCTCAGTAGACAGTTATATCTAAATGTGTCACATTAACTAACATTCAACAGGAAGAAATGTTAGAGTTCCTGAAATTTGACATGATACAAGTCCTATTAATTAATATTTAAATAAATTTTCATCGCATTCTTAATGAAATGAAACCAAAACTGTTTCATTCGTTCCTACATAATATTAATAACTACTTACAGTTGTATGAAGTCCTAAAATCGCAACCATATACTAGCCTGGCGGTATTTTGAATGATGGGTACGGTAATCACTAAGTCACGCTATCACATTATGCATGAGAATAGTGGTCACTTTATATGATGATTCAATCACTTCCAGCTCCTCGGTCCAATCCCTTTTTTATTCATAATATCTGGGATTTTACACATCCTCTCAATGCCCAGTTTCCTATTTTATTTAAATTCTGAATTAATCGTCTGTGTAAAGAATTATATAAAAAAATAAAGATTGAAGGCACGAGGTTTGGCTGAAAACCAAAATCCACACACGTGCTTGTAGACTATGCAAACAAAATTACCTCTAGAAGCACTCCTGGTCAGTAGACATGTGGAAGCTGCATTACCTCTCAACAGGCATGCTAAGGTTTGAGGTCGTTAAACTATTCATACAGTGTATTTCGAGAAGCGGATGAAGTATGGAGACATGTTCTAGTGTAAAAAAACAAAATGACCTCCATAAGCAATCCTGGTCTCTAGGCTCTTGGAAGTAACATTCCGAGGCATGCGAAGGTATGAGAGCGTTGCGTTCATTTGGTGTATTTTGAGAAGCGGAAGTTTGGAGATGTGTTCTAGCACTACAAGCAAAATGCCTTTCAGAATCACTTTTAGTCTTGGCATATGGAAGTAACATTCCCCTCCAACACGCATGCCCAGGGTTGAGGTCGTTGCATACTTCCAGATGGTTTTGAGAAGCGGAAGTATGGAGACGTGTTCTAATTCTGGAAAATGAATGACCTGTAGATGAACTCTTGGTCTTCAATCGTGGAAGTAACATTCCCACACATTACGCATGCCCAGATTTGAGGTCTATGCAGTATTCATCCAGTGTATTTTGAGAAGCAGAAGTATGGAGACTGGTTGTAGTATTACAAAAACATGACGGTTAGAATAACTCCTGATCTGGGCACCAGAAAGTATCATTCGCCCAAACACGCCAGCCCAGGTTTGAGGTCGTTGTAATTTATATTCAACCAGTGTATTTTGAGGAGGGGAAGTATGGAGACATGTTCTTGTAATACAAAGAAAATGTCCTTCAGAAGCACTTTTTGTCTTGGCCTATGGAAGTAACATTACCCTCCAACACGCATGCGCAGTTCTGATATCGTTTTATTCATCCAATGTATTTTGAGAAGCGGAAGTTTGGAGACGTGTCCTAGTACTACGAACAAAATGACTTTCAGAAGCACTCCTAGTCTCGGCATGTGAAAGTAACATTATTCCACTACACGCATGCGCAAGTTTTAAATCGTTTCATTCACCCAGTGTATTCTGAGAAGCGGAAGTATAGAGACGTGTCCTAGTACTACAAACACAATGACTTCCAGGAGCACTCCTGGTCTGGCGGCATGTGGAAGTAACAATCCCCCTCTAACACATTTGCGCAGGTTTGAGGTTGTCACGTTAATCAAGTGTATTTTGAGAAGCAGAAGTATGGAGATTTGTTCTAGCGCTATGTCAACACGATTTAAACCTTGCTCTGGTAAAACTTTCAACTGCTTGAAAAGTGATTCCTATTGAGGTTTATCATCGGTTAAGGGCCCTTTATGGAAACAATGCTGGCCATAGGTGAGACGAGGGGACGTGTTCCTGCTCTATGTCAGCATGGCGAATTTAAACAGCGCAACTTATAGAAGTGACTCCTACTGAGATTCAACCGTCGTTTTAAAAGGCTGTTCATTACGATGATGATGCTGTATGTAGAGCTCCTGTTAATGGATGGGTGGTAAAATTTCGTGGTTGTGAGCCTGGAAAAGCCAATAATTGGTCAATGAAACCGGCAGCGGACCTCCGATAACTGACCCACAGGCAGTATAAACATTGCAAACTCGTCATTGAAGATTTGATTGAAAATGACCAAACGCGAATCACTGATATCAAAAGCATATATCGCAAACCATATTTTTAGAATACAAATACTGTTGTACGTTTCGGCTTCATAATTGAAAATTTGGGACATTGTAAAATCTGTGTTCACGATGGGTTCACTTAAAGAGAAGAAACAAAATCCTCCTTGATCCCTTATGCGATCTTGTGCCATGCAATTTTAGTTTTTTCCCTCTGAACTCAAAAGAAACCTGAAAGGGTAATCAATACACCTCGGACGATGAGGAGGCGAAGGCAAAAATTTGATAACAGCACACTGTTTAATCTCGCCATGTAGACATATAGCACACACTAGAACACGTCTCCATACTTCCTCCGCCCCTCAAAATACACTGGATTAATGTAAAGACCTCAAACTTTCGAATTTGTGTTCGAGAGGGAATGATACTTCCACAAGCCCATGCCAGGAGGAACGTGGAATGTTAGGACAATGATTATGACGGGTAAACTGGAGAAAATTAAGCGAGAGATGGAAAATGGAAGAATAGATATTTTAGGTCTATGTGACGTGAGATGGAAGGATAGCGGGGATTACTGGAGTGATAATTATAAAATAATATACAGCGGCAGGGACAAGATGCCATGAGGGGTTGCCATAATATTAAATGAAGAGGTAGGAAGAAGCATAGTCAACATAGAGCAAGTAACGGATAGATTATTACTAGCAGAGATAAAAGCAGAACCGACGAACTTGGTTATTATTCAGGTATACATGCCACCGAGCAACCAAAAGGAAGAAGATGTCGATAGGATATACCATCAGTTAGAGGGCATAATCGCGTGTGTTCCTGCAGGGAAACATTTGATAGTGATGGCGGATTTGAATGCAACGGTAGGCGAAGGAAGAGATAGTGATGAGGTGGGGGACTACGGTTTAGGCACGAGGCATGACCATGGTGAGAAACCACTGGAGTTCTGAAGGAGACAGGGGTTAGTCATCACCAACACTTGGTTTAGACACCACAAAAGATGCAGGTATACATGGAAAATGCCAGGTGACTCAGAAAGTTATCAGCTAGATTATATCCTGGTAAGACACAGGTTTAGGAACAGTGTGTTAATTCGCACAGCTACCCGGGGGCGGATGTGGACTGTGACCACAATTTAGTTGTTATGAAAGGTAGCGCGCGTTTCAAAAAGATAAGGCAGGGGCGGCAAGTTAGAAAATGGAATGTTGAAGCAGTAAATGGTTTGAAAAGGAAGGAGTAACAACAGGCGGTAGAGGAAATCATGGAGGATAGTAAAGGCTAAGTACTATCGAAGAAAAATGGGAAACTATCATTAAAGGGTTATTGAAAGCCGAAAAAGGCACTATTGGAATCGGTAACGCTAAAAGGACTAGGAAACCATGGATCACGGATGAGATGATTACAAAGTTGGATGAGGGGAGAAAATGGATGAAAGCTTTCCTTGAAATGAAATGATTTTCTTTATCCTTTTTAAGCACGTACGGCTGGGGGAGGGAAACAAAGGAATCCCCAAAGGTTCCCAATTCCTCCAAAGGTCCTCTTTGGTACCCACCCCCTGCATAAAACTCCTCAGGAAAGAACAAAGGGAAAACTCTTAATCTCGTTGTTTAAGGCAGACAAAATATGCTTTCCCGGGAAAAACCGGTGTCGTCTGTATGCGCATTTCCTTTCATGGTGCCGACTGCCAACCCCACTTGTACGTCAACACCGTAGATAGGAGCAAGAATTCATGTGTGACAATTATTTGACGTGTTTTTATTACAGGACAATCTAATTGACATTAATTTCAGGTAAAGCTGTAGAACACATAATTACCACAACTATTAGGGGGCAGAACGACAGTATTGTTAGATCGAGACTCGGGATGTCCCTACAGTGGACAGATTTATTATTCCGAAGAGCAGAATAGCTAAATTATAGTGCTGCATCAAAATTTTTCTTGACTATAAATCGGCCAATATTTTTAGCCATAAACTGTCCTTGGCTCTGTGAAATGACATCGGAAGTTATTTCTTTAAAGGTATCATTGATGCCATTTGAGTGTCTGGCTGCAGATGCCATGGCACTATGGCATCCCTGAAATAGCATCGACAAACGAATTGATATGCAGTAGTCATTTGTCAAAATCGTCCAACAAAACAATCTAAACATGTGACTTAAGAGTTAATTCAGGAAGTTTTAACGCACCTGATTTTTATTCCGTTTTTACTCAATGTGAAAATTTAAGTTTCAACAATTCTAAAGTTGAGCCAACGGCATTAATGAATTTATATTCGCAACATGGGACGATTATTGTCCATTGCTTTTGAGTTCTCTTGAGAATATTGAAGACTGTGATTGATGGGCAGATTGTTAAGTAAGCCAGAAAAGGGAAAGAAAAGGGTTGGGATTGAATGAAAGAAGTGTCCATTATGGACACAATGCACAAAGATGCAAAGGTGCGATTTAGAGCAAATGTACTTTCCTTTCTCCACAAATATATGCTGGCCATTGAAGATGTTTTTCTTTCTTGCAAGCAAGAAAGTCATTTCATGATGTATCCGGGCTTCGTTTTGGTAATATCATTTAATAAATAAGCGAATGAATAAATAACCATGCATGGAAAGGAGTATATAAAATACGTAAAATATGTAATTATATTTAAGAATGCGAACCATTGCCTATTAGTGTACACGCCTGGGCTATCTCTCCAGCAATGCAAGTTAATACCTCGTAGCTTCATTCTGGCTCGATTTCTGCTTTGTTTCCAAATTTCCGCGTCCTATGATTACTGCAAAACGGATAATAATAACAATTATATGGGGACAGTTTACCGCAATGCGAATAATCACAGTAGTAAATGGGGCGACTGGATAAATAACGAAGAGAGAACGGAATCTTAGCTTAAACTTGAAAAGTGAATAATACAATACTACAAGTACTAATTAAGTACTTTTTCGGGTAAGTACATTGATAAATACCCAAGAATATTACCGAAGTGACAAGTTGATGACGGGAGTTTAACATTAAGGAATTCAACAGCTTCACGAAGCTATATTTACCCTTAGTTTTGAAACTAAGAGATTCGTTAAACATCGGTCTACATGACATAAACAAATCAAAAGACGAACATATCAAAACGCATGCTTTTGGCACAATTACGCGGAAACCTATGTCGTTCTTCATTAGTATTAGGCTGGAAACACACACGCACGTCTTATTTCCGTTATTCACTTGTTTCAAATTAACAACAGTTTTAACGCGCAAAAATGATACGTTTCACGAAAACATTACAGATGCAAACAATGCAATTCTCTCAGGATACATTCAGTAAAGATTTATTACTCAAATATTCTAGAACTATTTATACACCCTAATACATAGGATTTATTACGAATACGGCTCATGTCTACGTGTCAATTAGCATACTGTCATGCTATTGAGAACGAAATTAGATGTACTACAACGCTGAATAGGTGGTCACAACACAATAAAAAACGTTGTACTCATGTCGCAATTGACCCACATTGATACACATGATATTCGACAGAAAAAACAAAGACTAAATGAGTAATGTAAATATTTTAAATGCTTTGCTCAATGATGTGACATCAGATATGCTCTACTGTTCTAAAAATGTTCATTCCTTCTCCAGGAATTCCAACATTGCCTAAACTATACATTTGGCACTGATTCCAAACTGTGCAGTTCATGTGTGAATTCCACACGACTACCACCCCGAACTTCGGGTTGATTACTGCTTTTATGGTCTCTCTCCCCCCCCCCCCCACCCTCTCGCCGTTCCCCCCACATTTCTTTGTACATTAATTCCTATTTATTAATTCCTAAATAAAATAGATTTGAGATTTTAGTCATCTTGGCAATGGTGCAAAATGACCTTAGCCCTTGATGTACCCTATAAACCCTTAATACTACTACCAGGATAACGTTTTGTAACATCTATCTGCTGGTGGTGCCCGGTAGCTCATTTACTCTAGAAGCCCCTGTCCATCAGCTGCCTCTGACATTTATATTGATGCCCATGATCCTTTATTGAGAGGGCCAATGACCCTTAGTAAAAGGAGAGGATCAAAGTAAGAATCCGCATGTGTCCACGTGGTTGTTTCTCACTACAATGTAGTCCTGAGGGAATAACTGACCATGTTTTGCAGGAATATTCACAGCCAAACTGTCAGCTATCAAAAGGGCCCTAAAAGAGTTAAGAGAATGTAATGGCTCTTCTCTCATCTGTTCCCACTCATTGAGCTCCCTATAATCCATATCGGTCTTGTCATCAATGCACCTGATGGTTCAGGAGATCTATTATACCCTGTGGTCCCTTCAGATAAAGAGGAAGTAGGTATCCTCCATATGGACTGCTGGTCATGTGGGAATACCAGGCATGGAAAAAGCTGGCAAAGCAGCAAAGGAAGCCCTGGTCAATCTCAAAACCGACTCAGCATTGCTTCCTCTGGTGGACGTCGGAGAATAAATTATAAAAGGCCAGATACCTCTTTTAAAATAAGAGGTAATTTAAGCAATAGTTTAGGGGAGGACCCCAACTTTTTAAGTAAGGTTTCCAGGTTTTTATAGGAAACTGACCTGAGCGGACAACTTAAGTTTCCGTTTCTTTTTTTTAAATAATTTTGTTTTTAACTATTTATATGTTTTTTATACATTGATGTATTTATCAAAATTGGATTGAGGTTTTAAACGTTTTAAAAAGTGGTGCAAAAACCCCAACTATTACTACGGGTTGGTTTCTTTGGGTAAGACCATTGCCTTCAGCTGAGAGATCTCAATGAAAATGTTAATTAGTACGGAAGAGAGGAGTGATCCCATGTCTGCACTTTCATGATGTTCAATGTGCTTATCATTCCAAAGGAAGTATGAGTTCAAGAGGCAGAATTTGCGAGGTCCAGGTTAATCCTTAGCCAATCCCTGTGAGGTGAGGTTTTTGATGAGTAGCATGGAGTCATCAATGGGTGTATTTGTGAACAAGGAGGTGACATCAAAGGTCACCAGCATGTTGACTTCTTGGACTTCAGCATTCCGAATAATGTGAATGAAATCCATGGAAGTTTTAGCAAAAAAGTCAGTTTTTCTGGCGAAGAGTTGAAGAGGATGTGCAACATATTGCGCTAGCTTGTGGGTTGGTGCATCGATGTTGCTGACGATGGGTTGTCAGCAACATCGATGCGTCATCACCTTAAGTGCCATCAAAGCACGCGGAAATTTGGAAACTAAGAAGAAAAAGAACCACAATGAAACTACAAGATATTAACTTGCATTGCTGGAAAGATAGCCCAGGCGTGTACACTAATAGGCAATGGTTCGCATTCTTAAATATAATTACATATTTTATGTGTTTTATACACTCCTTCCCATGTATGGTTAATTTATTCATTCATTTATTTATTATATTACCAACGCGAAGCCCGGGTACATCATGAAATGACTTTCTTGCTTGCAAGAAAGAAAAACATCTTCAATTGCCATTATATATTTGTGGAGAAAGGAAAGTCAAACTTTTGTATGTCTCCGCACATGTCCAATAATTTGATTTTCCTTTTCAGTATTTGATCTTTATACCTAATAAACGAAAATATAGTATCCATAGAGCATACTTTATTTCTCTTTAAAATTAGATCTTATTCTCAATCTAATTCGAAACCTTTCATTCTTCACTTGTTTGTTACTGTTGCCACGGCAACAGCGTCACCAAATGAACGAATCAAAACAAACATTATTGCGTACTTCGGAAACAGCATTATTTACACACTCACAGACCACAGGCTTTCCTTTCCAACTGAATGTCATGGAGCAAACTCTTAACGGTATGGCTTCTCATTTGCATAAACAAGGATATGCTGTTTCAGGTTGCTAATCTTAGTGAATGTATTTTGGAAAGAATGGACGGGTGAGATCTTTTGTGAGATATATGCCTTTTAAATTTGGAGAACACCTAATTACATACCCAACAATAATACTTGCTGCTGAGATAGTCATGTTTTAATTGATTTGGGCTTTGCTTGAATTTACTGCAGTATCAATCTCTGTAGAAAATATATTTGTAAATGTTCCTTTTTGAAGTAGTTAAGATCTATGTTTTTGGTAGAATTGAACGGGAGTCAAGTGTCAAACGACAGCTATAAACATCGTCAATAATGTTTAGAAAATAGTATTATTTCACATGCGCAATGATCAAACGATACATTGAGTCAAAATCATTCTAAATGGATTGTTAAAATACAATGGTTATAAATAGGAAGATTCGATATTTAAGTAGTTAACGCAAAATTAGATTTTTATTGTGTACTGTAGTGAGGGACCATTTTATTTAATATGCTGAATCAATTCGCAAGTACACCTATTAACGCCACAAATCCCTTGCTGTTGTGAAATACTCCTTTTTAATTATGGTGATTGTGACGTCAATTCATTTCTTCTTCTACATTCTGTTCGATTGGCATTGCTTCTATTCTTGAAAATGCCATTATTTAAGGATACAAGTGTGACCTTTATATTTCAAATGCATTTAATGTACTCACTTTCACAGCAAACCGATAATGGTTGATTATATGCAGTTTAATTGAGTACACTATGCATTTAGACGGGCTTTATTTTTATGCAAATTCAGAATCAATGGAAACAAAATTTAATAAAATATTGGAGCAATGTAAGACAATAAGAAGTCTCCTTGAATTTGAGTGTTTGTGTACAATAATTAAAAATGTTTAACATCACCAATATAATGGCACGCTCGTTTAAACTGTTAAATTCTCATTAAGTATGATGAGCGATCATGCATCTATTATCCTTTGATTATGGAGAATTTAGTAAACCAAAATGTGCAAACATAATAAAATGGCACCCATCATAATTCTGCCAAATTTCCTTGAAGAATTAGCAGTTTTAATGTAGCGCTCTTGGATTTATTTTCATGAATTCACCAAACTCAAAGGATTTCATTTCCACCTTACTCATCTCTCAATAAACAATCAGTGTTACAAAAACAGCGTAAAAAAACAGTTAGTTTTACATTTGAATGTCCACAATATGAAATGCGCTGTAAGTTGATGAAATTCCACAAAAAATAGTATTATTTAGATTTGCTCTACCCCTCATGGTGTATAATCATGACTCCACTGCTAATTAAAAATGGTCTGCAGAAATCACGTTGTGGCGTATTAGCAAGGGAGCAAAAGTCTCTCTTGTGTAGTAGCAAGATTCGTATGATATGTTTTGGGAAATGAACCCATAACTCATCACTGTAATTCAAATGACATGGAAAGAGGACATGGCCAAGTGTTAAACGATACTCATTTGAAATGAGAAAGGTGAGCTTTAATCAGTTCATTACAGATCTGACTGATGTGAGTCTCCCTGTTAAGTTTCCTATCTATATTAATTCCTAGTATTTTAGAATTTTCAACATCAGTACATTTTTATATACTATAACTGCATACATAATGCTGAGTTTTGTTAGTATTTAAACGTAAATGATTAATATGAAACCTGCCTGCTTAGCCTGTCTTTGAGTGGCTATGAATCGTACCTTTGCATCTTCTAGATTTTGACATTTTTGCACACAAAAAGCATAATAAGCATATGAAACATATGAAGGTTTAATTTTACAGGGCAAATCATTAATCATGATGATACCCAAAATAGCTTAAAGACTAGAAGTTCTTCATGAAAAGATGGGCATTGAAATTATTATTGGAAGCCGAATGAGGCCATGTCTTTATGGACAAACACAATGCAAACAAGAAATTTGCCACTTGTTTCCTTCACAAACCCACCACAAACTCAAGTCATCATTCTGACGGCATTAACTTCATTCTTCCCTGATTCTATCGAAGCATCAGAATGCTATCGGTCGTATCCAAGCTGAACCAAACCATTGAAGCTGATGAGAAGTTTGACAAAAAACATAAGGTGCGCATTATTTATGTTCACTGAATAGCTAGTTTAATGTACATTAATCAGGTAACTACCATGGAAATGGGAAACAGAAGGTAAATAGAAACCTAATTTAACAAAGTTCAAGGATGCAACCTCTTGCCAGCAATATTCAACAAATGCATCTATGGAAGAGACAAATTGAAGGAAACACAAAAATCGGGCTTCAAAGGACCCAAGGATAAATGACGAAGCAATCAACATGCTCCGGTTTGCAGATGAAATAGAAGTAGCAACGAAAACGCAAGAGGACCTGAAAGCTAATCTGAATATTATGGACCAACTTCTTGGAGAATATAATATGAGCACAACAAGAAGAAAACGAAATCCTTGTGCGCGTGGAAGAGAAGAAGCTTAATCCAGATATCGCCAATTGAGGAGTGAAACTGGACCAAGTGGAATCCTTCTTTCATCTACTTGTTGGGCAGTAATATAGTAACATGGGATGGAAGAAGTTCGACCGACGTTAAGAAAGAATAGCCCAGGCAAAGAGGACGTTCATTGAGAAAAGGCTATTACTACGTTCAAAGAATATAAGATTGCAAACAAGGAAGCAGATGGTCAAAACGTTTGTGTGGAGCATTGCATTCTATGGATCAGAGCCATGGAATAGCAAAAAAGATCCTGCAAGGATGGCCAAAAGACCAGTACATGGAAGGGCAAATTGAGAAGAACATAAAACAGCAAACCTATCAAAGGGAAATGATGCTTAATAGTGAAGAATGGAGGGCCTGCAGTAAACCAATCTTAGGATTGTTATACTGATGTTGATGATGATTTGCTAGTTAACTTTTTAAAGTCAAATAACTCACATTTACCCCGTGTTTCATAATCATCATTTCTATATCATAGTACCATATCTATATCATACCAAATAAATATTATATTACTCCAAACAAAACAAAAAATCCCGCATTCTCCTCTACATCAGGTCCCTCTTCAGCTCTGAGTACTTCCTTCCTCCCTTCATCCCGTCCAACATCCCTATCCTGTTCCTTCCCTTTCCTTGCTTGCCTCACATTCTCCCCTCTATTACCATCTTGAACAGTCCCCTGTCTGTCAATATGCCCTTCATCCGTTTTTACTGCCTTATTAGGATTTCTCCCAACCAACCCCTCTCTTCACCCACCATACCAAGTACTTTCTCATTGGTTTTCTTCTCGGTCCATTTCACCTTCTCCATTTTCTCCACACCCACATGTCAAAAGCCTCCAGTCCACGACTATCCTCCTGCTTCAATGACCACATTTCCTTTCCAAACTCTGCACCATATCAAAAGTTTCACGAGTCTTTTTTTAATATCCTTACTCAACGTCCCATTCGTCAACTCTCTCCACCTTATGAAAGCCTCTGTGCCTAGCGTAATTCTTCTCCATACGTCCCTACTACTTTGACCGTATTGGTCCAAAATGCTTCAGAGATACGTCAACTATTCCACCTGCATTAGTTTTTGCCCTCCTATTTTCATGTTTAGCTTAGCTTTTTTATTTCTAGAAAATTGCATAAACTTGGTTTTATTAATTTTGTTTCTCATCCCATATCTGTCCCACTGGATCTCCAATTCACTCAGCAAACCTTACAACCCCTTCTCTGACTGACAAACTAAAGCTTAATTAATTTATTTTTTCATACTCCGTGTGTATCCTTTACCCATGCTTGGGCTAATTGATGGTTCCTGATGAAGTGATCCTTAGTTTAATTGTGCACAGAGATTCGCAATGAGGTTATAGCACGTGTTTTAAAATAATAATTCGTTAGGTCAGCACAGATTAGCAAATCCCACCTGTCCAAGGAAATACGGAACTTCCGATTTAAAGAGGTACACGGACACATGATAATCTCTGAGACACTGTCACGTACACTGAATAAATCACTAGTCCAACCGTGCAACCCCTCACCTGACACCAATATGTCGCGAGGGGGGTTTCTATGGTGCAACACAAAGGGTATCGTGGAAGGTCAGAGTAACTACACCGAGTATTACCCAAGCAGCCATATATTACCTACCGTTATTCATAATGCACCATTAACATAGGTATAAGCAAATTATGGATGGCTAGACCCTCGGTAAACCAACGCAAGTGCGGACAGAATTAAAATGGCAGAAAATTACCTGGAATAGGGTAAATGCAGGGTGGACGCGGTCACGAAACACATAACCTAGGCAGAGCCCTCGTCCGTCGGAAAGGAAGGGAGTATTGCAGGGTGGACGAGGTTAAACGAACGTAACCTAGGCAGAGCCCTCGTCCGAAGTTTAGTCAGGAATAGGACACACTGTCGCGACAAGCGCAACATAGCCGAAGCATCGTGCCCTACCGGTCACCGCCAGATAACCAACTGACTGCTTTTTGCCCGGCAATCAGGGCTTTTATACCCAATTTAGGAGTCAGGGGAGGAATACTTTTGAAACATTGTCTTTGGTCACGTGGGACATTCGCAGGAGCCAGGGAAGGAGTACCATGTCGCATACTTGCGACAATAGATATAAAGTTTTGCAAAGTTACCATCTAGAATTTCGTTCAAGTAAAATGAGCTCTGTTGTTTAAAATATTAAATCTTCCTATTTACACCACACATGGAAAGAATGGACTGGTGAGATCTTTTATGAAACATATACCTTTTAATTTCTGGAGAACATCAAATTACATTCACGACAAGATTACCAGCTGCTGAGATAGTTGTCTTTTAATTTGTTCTGATCATAAACTCTGCTTGAATTGACTGGAGTATCCATCTAAGCGTAGAAAATATATATGTTAATGCTCCTTTTTGAAGTAAGTATGGTCTATGTTTTGGATGGAATTGAACAGGAATCAAGTGCCAACCTACAGCTGTAAACAGTGTCAATATAAATTGAAAATAATACTTAATAATGTATTCCATGATCAACCAATACATTGAGACCAAATTATTCAAAGTGGATTTTTAAAATACAATTTATTGAAAGATTCAATATTGAAAAATTAAACATAAAATAAACTGTATTTAATACACGCTCGGTAGAAGATAGGGCTTCTTAAGTTATTTCCATAGCCATTTTGCAATTACCCAATTGGGTGCCACAAATCACATATTATGAAGCACTCCTTTTTAATTACAGTGTTTGTAAAATGAATTCATTTCTTCATCTTCATTATATTTGATTGGCATCTATTGGCTTAGAAATGCCATTTATTTTAGAATATAAGCATGACATATAAAAGTCAATTGTTTTAAATGCACGCGATTTCAAAGCCAATTAATAATGACTGATTCCATACAGATTCATTGAGTATATTTTATTTATTTTTACAGGCTTTATTTTCATAAAATATTCAGAATAAATCAAAACAGATTTCTATGAAATATTGGAACAGTTTAAGATGATGAGAAGTCTCCTGGAATTATAAAGTTTGTTTTAAAAAATTATAAAATATCAAACGAATTTAATGGCAGACTCATTTAAACAGTTATTAATTCATTTATGCATTCATTGTCATTTAATTTTGGACAATTTATAAACTCAAATTAAAACAAACATATTAAATATTAATCTTCATTACCTCAGAATAAAACAACCAGAAACGGACATATTTTCCCAGATTTATGAAGAAGGTTTGATTGCCCAATTGCTTGATGCGTGAGTGTTGTGGTGTCCGATGGATTCCCAGCAACATCACTAATCACTACTTCCAAGATTTCCTTTGACTGCTTCCCATCCTGTTCATTTAGAGATTGATGAAACTGCTGGAATTCTTCAATGCTTTCGGGCATTAATTGATCATTACTCAATTGAACTAATAACTGTGGAAATCAAGTTATATGGTGACCACTGTTCTGATTCTTTTGTTTAAAAAAAATCAAGTTTTATAGATTGGTAGTGTATAAATACTGATGAAATTAGTGTGTTGTTTTGCATTGATCATTCTTCATAAAACTATGAGCAAACAAGTTCAAGAATGATATTTGTCAAAGAGGCAGAACATTCTCACTCCATTCTCTTCAAATCTTATGCCATAGCATAGATATGTGCTCGTCAAACACTATCTGCATTTTGCAGACAATGGTACCTTTATGAGGGATAGACATCCTTGTGTCAAGCTGAATGAAATTAGCCCTCTGCTTGTATTTCTCAACAAAAAGTTCTCAAGTTTGTTGACACCTGAGAGGAAGATTTCTATTGATAAAAATGTTATTCTGTACAAGGATGAGCTCTCACTGATGCAGTATGCTTCCCTGAAAGGAGCCAGATTTGGGGAGGAAACGTTTAGATTTGCTAAGCCTATGTCTGGATATATATGGTCATTTAATATTATTTCTACAGGAAAAAGGTGGGTCATGATAGTCCAGGTGGGTAGAGCATTGGACTATTGACCGGAGGGTCCTGAGTTCAAACCCCAGGCAAGGCACTCAGGGCACCTGATGCTCCACTCAAGCTATGTGATTTTTTCTGGTACCAATCTTCGTGGTAAACCTTATCTGCCACAGTGAAAGTAACTGGCTCCCCTTAATACCCTGATGTGTGAATTTCACAGACTGTATAGAGCTAAGTACTGGGTGAACTCTACCTTCACCCATAAACCGACCTTCCAGCATTGATTACTGTGTTTATGGTACACAGGAAATGGTCAGTATTGAACGTGGAATATACCAATCTTCCTAATACATCCTTAGATTGTGATAGCAGTAATGAAACCTCTGCTAGGTCAAAGATTATGTCCTGACTGCAGACAACTATTACACCTCCTCATAGCTGGCTGATTTATTGGCTATGAAAGGAACCGATAGACATGGGACATTGAGAATTAAAAGGAAGGAAGTACTAGATGACGTATAGACTAAAGAAGTTGAAAAAGGAGGAATTGGTTGCCCTCCAGCAAGGCAAAGTGATTGCTGTGAATTGGGAAGATAAGAAGGCCGTCAAGTCTCTGTACCCTTTACAGTACATAATACGGAATTTGTGGAATATAAATGAAAAGGATATGGTGCTTTAAAAGCCAAAAGTTGCTGTTGTGTACAATAATACAATAGGTGGAGTAGAAAGGGAAGATCAGCACCTGAGAAATTTCCCCATTATGAAAAAAGGGGGCAATAAATATTTTAAACATTTTTCACTTGTTGGACCAGGGCACATGGAATGGATTTCTGTTGCAGAGAAAGGGTGGTGGACCAAAGGGTAAGTTCAGAATTTAGAATCAAACTAGTGGAAGATGTAATTGAAGGGTACATTGCATATGATATAACATGTGAGGGTAGAAGGCCTTCAGTAGAACCAAATCCTTGATCCTCTATGTAAGTTACAATTTCCCAAGTATATTCCACCTACAGAGAAGAAGGAAGAGCTTTGTAGGATGTGTGCAGTTTGTTGTGCCAAAATGGATGGAACAAGCAAAAAGATTGGAAAAGAAGCGAGATGCCATTTCCAAGCATGTCACAGCCGCTAAGAACAGACATGTGTTTTTATGAACGGGAGGAGATTTTCGTGTGTTTTAAAAATATGGTTAAAAGAATTCGTAAATCATGCCTTAAGTTTCTACGTCATTTCATTTTAATCCCCATGTTGTTTCGTCATCCTGTTTTTCAACAGGAATTAATAATTATAAATCGTCGATGACTTCATTTGCGTGTGACTGATCCTGAGCAACTTTCATTTGCCGCTTTGTTTGTAATTCAAATTTCGAAAATTATGAAGAAGAGTTGCTGTTTCTCTCGCTTTTAATACACAAAACATTCTATATAAAAATAATTTAATTAGAATGTGCCAATTGCAAATTGCCATACATTCTCAATCGTTTTCACTCTGAATATTTTGATTATGCTGATTAAATTGTAAACAATTTCTTTCACTTTTTCCACGTTTTTTCATTGGTGCGTTGTTGATGCAAAAGAAGAATGGGGGTCCTGCTACCGACCGACCAATCGATGCTTATGGACTGCGCCGTTAGGTGCATCTTATACCAATATCCAGCTATGATGATCAATGGTCATAGGATATAAGTGGTTCATGGGGGAAGTTGAGCTAGTGAGTATATTTTAGTGCAGTTTGTGACAGTATTATATTTGGAGATTATGACTGCCCATTTATGCTTGCTTTAGCACAATTGTATCTGAAATGGGGATTATCAGGGTAATCCCATAAAGGTTCTAATAATGGGTTACCAGTATTTCCTATTGCTTGTTGAAATGACGTGGCTAGGTCGCTTAGATATGTTGGAAGGTCCGGTATTTTTAGATCCATGTGAATATCTGAGTTTCTTACAAACCAGGCGTCGTTGGCAAGGGTTCGTAGAGTATTATTTTGGAAGCGTGTCAATTTATTCAATTTGGTTGCGGCTATTGAACCCCAGGCTGGGTAGCCTTCAGATAGGGGGTATCATAGATTTAAATAACAGTACCTTGGTGAGAAGACAAAGGGGACTGGTGCATTTTATGAAGGGAAAAAATAAGAAAGCGGCTGAATTGGCCTTGTCGAGTGCATATTGAGTGTGTGCTTGCTGGTAGGTTTACTAAGTCCATTTGTACACCAAGAAATTTAGCCAATGATGCCTGGGGGATTATTTCCCTGCGATAGTGGATAGGAGTGATGTGAGGATTCTTCCATTTTCTGGCGTAGTTTACGTTTATGCTTTTTGTGGTGTTTATGGTTAGTTTCCAATTGGTCATCCACTCTGCTATGCTCTTAAGGTGTTCTTGGATATTTTTGCGGCGTGATTTGGGTCAAAGGAAGTCGACGCTATAGCTGAGTCATCCGCATAGAGGTAGGTTTTGGGTCGGGGTGGGGTCGTTAATGTACAGGTTGAATAGGACAGGTGACAAAATTGATCCTTGAGGAAAGCCTGCGGATATGGACCGGGTAGTTGATTTGGCATTGTTAAGGGCTACAAAGAACGTGCGGTTTGAAAGAAAGAAAGGGATTTGATAGGTGTTTATCTGTGGGCTCGGGTCCATACCAAATTGTCGTTATGTGAGAGTGAACTTATTTTCTCTTGCCAAGTTTTTTCCTAATGTGTTCTAGTTTTGGATGTTACAAGTTTTCGAAGTGCACAGAAGCCGATTTTATCTTGGCGGAGATGAGTGCGTTGCCATGAGGGCTCTGGCCTTGTTTCTAAGGGAAGTTATGCGCAAAATATCTTGAGGTAGTGTGGCACCAGCGATGGAGGTCGGAGAAGGAGGGTAGCAAGAGCGAAGAATGATTTTGGTTAAGGTGCTTGTGAAATCTTGAGCCGCTTTCTCTATGCTGTCTGGAGTGCTAGCAGGAGATGGGACAAGATTAATGGCCAAGCAGTTTTCTTTAAATAGTTTCAAATTAACTCTTCTAGTTGGTTCTGGTTGTATGGAGGAGTGTAGGAACGCAGTAAAATATGGGGCAGTGGTCCGAGGCTGAGTTATCTAGGTTAAGGATTTGGAATGCGATATCTGCGGATAAGGGAACTACATCCAGGATATCGGAGGAGTGGGGGTGATGATGGAAGTGGGTAGGGAAAGGTGGTGAGTGAATTGCAATATTTTTGGTAATTAGGAGCTTATGAAGGGCTCGCCCTCGTGTGATAGTGGTTTTGCAACCCCAGGCAGAATGTTTGGCGTTTAAGTCACCACCTTTTATGAGCTTTGGGTGCAGTAGGGATGAGAGCGCTGATAAGCCAGGGGCGTCTGACTTTGAGGATGAAGGTGGAAAGTAGGCTGACCAAATGTTAAGGGTCCCAGTAACTCCTTTTATTGCTTTTCCAGCGAGTTCCAGTTTTTGGGTGGGTGGGGGTTGAAGTTATGTGAAGAGTAGGTTAGTTTTGGATAGGATCATGACCCCGCAATCAGGATCATTGGCTCTTTATCTTCTGATTGTAGAGTAATTTGGACAATTAAATGTTTGGCTATTATAAAGTTTGGTTCCTTGAAGAAGGATGATGTCTGGATAATGATTTGTTATTAGGAGGTTTAGCTCTTCTTTTTGTTTTTTATGCAATTTATGTTCCATTGTAGACTTTTAAGGAAGTGGTTGTTTATTTGTGAATTAGGCACCATTTACAAGTTGAAGAAGGGCTGGTATAAGGTCATTGGTGATGATGCTAATAAGGGTTTTCCTCTCAGTAGGAGAGAGAAGTTTGGTAATTATGCTCAATAGAGCAGTTCTTGTATTTGCGGTTGATGATTGGTCATCGATTGAGGGAGAGTGTTCTCCAGAGGGTGGCGGAAGGTGTTCATCAGAGGTTGGGGGAGAGTTAAGAGATGATTGAGGGGTTCACAGCCAAACTGTCAGCTATCAAAAGAGCCCTAAAAGACATAAGAGAATGTAATGGCTCTTCTCTAATCTGTTCGCACTCATTGATTTCCCTATAATCCATATCAGTCTTGTCATCGATGCACCTGATGGTTCAGGAGATCTATTACACCCTGTGGTCATTTCAGATAAAGGGGAAGTAGGTATCCTCTATATGGACTGCTGGTCATGTGGGAATACCAGGCATTGAAAAAGCTGGCAAAGCAGCAAAGGAAGCCCTGGTCAATCTCAAAACCGACTCAACATTGCTTCCTGTGGTGGACGTCGGGGCTGCCTTGCGGAATTTGGTTCGGAACCAGTGGAAGGAAGCTTGGTGATTCTTGCAAAACAAGGAATTTAAGGCCATTAATTGGGTTATTTTGACAGCGCCCTCTTCCATCTGGAACATTCCGAGGGAAGAGGTCAGGATCATGCGCCTGAGAATCGGGCACTTAGCCCTCACGCACTCTTTATGGAGACAAAAATGCAACCTTGCTGCAATGTTTGTAACTTGCGCCTGATTGTGACTCAGAAATAAATTATAAAAGGCCAGATACCTTTTTTAAAATGAGAGGTAATTTAAGCAATAGTTTAGGAGAGGACCCCAACTTTTTTAGTAAGGTTTCCGAGTTTTTAAAGGAAACTGCCCTGAACGGACAACTTGAGTTTCCGTTTCTTTATTTTTAAATAATTTTGTTTTTAACTATTTATGTTTTTTTATACATTGATGTATTTATCAAAATTGGATTGAGGTTTTAAATGTTTTAAAAAGTGGTGCAAAAAGAACCACTATTACTACGGGTTGGTTTCTTTGGGTAAGACCATTGCCTTCAGCTGAGAGATCTCAATGAAAATGTTGGTTAGTACGGAAGAGAGGGGTGATCCCATGGCTGCACTTTCATGATGTTCAATGTGCTTATCATTCCAAAGGAAGTATGAGTTCCTGAGGCAGGATTTGCGAGGTCCAGGTTAATCCTTAGCTAATTCCTGTTAGGTGAGGTTTTTGATGAGTAGCATGCTAATTAAAAATGTTCTGCAGAAATCACGTTGCGGTGTTTTAGCAAGGGAGCAAAAATCTCTCTTGTGTAGTAGCAAGATTCGTATGATATGTTTTGGGAAATGAACCCATAACTCATCACTGTAATTCAAATGACATGGAAAGAGGACATGGCCAAGTGATACTCATTTGAAATGAGAAAGTTGAGCTTTAATCAGTTCATTACAGATCTGACTGATGTGAGTCTCCCAGTTAAGTTTCCTATCTATAAATAATTCCTAGTAGTTTAGAATTTTCAACATCAGTACATTTTTATATACTATAACTACATACAATATGCTGAGTTTTGTTATTATTTAAACATAAATGATTAATATGAAACCTGCCTGCTTAGCCTGTCTTTGAGTGGCTCTGAATCGTACCTTTGCATCTTTTAGATTTTGATATTTTTGCACACAAAAAGCATAATAAGGATATAAAACATATGTAAGTTTAATTTTACAGGGCACACCAGTAATTTTGATGATACCAAAAATAGCTCAAAGACTAGAAATTCTTCATGAAAATATGGGCATTGAAATTATTATTGGAAGCCGAATGAGGCCATGTCTTTATGGACAAATTAACCCTAGAACTATTAAAAATTTAAGAGATATTAGGTAAATCAGACTGTTGTGCTAAGATACAATTTTCAAGGAAATAATGAAATTAACTCCTAATAATAATAATCTAGAAGGAACTTGAATCCTTAAATGAAACATCCCTATCATGTTCCTTCCCTTTTCTTGCTTGCCTCACATTCTCCCCTCTATTACCATCTTGAACAGTCCCCTGTCGGTCAATATGCCCTTCATCAATTTTTACTGCCTCAATAGGATTTCTCCCAACCAACCCCTCTCTTCACCCACCATACCAAGTACTTTCTCATTGGTTTTCTTCTCGGTCCATTTCACCTTCTCCATTTTCTCCACGCCCACATGTCAAAAGCCTCCAGTCCACCACTATCCTCCTGCTTCAATGACCACATTTCCTTATATAACTATGCACCATATCAAAAGTTTCACGAGTCTTTTTTTAATATCCTTACTAACGTGCCATTCATTAACTCTCTCCTCCTTATGAAAGCCTCTGTGCCTAGCATAATTCTTCTCCATACGTCCCTACTACTTTGACCGTATTGGTCCAAAACACTACCGAGGTATGTAAACTGTTCTACCTGCTCTAGTTTTTGCCCTCCTTTTTTAATGTTTAGCTTAGCTTTTTTCTTTCTAGAAAATTGCATAACCTTTGTTTTATTAATTTTGTTTCTCATCCCATATCTGTCCTACTGGATTTCCGATTCACTATGCAGTGCCTCATGCTCTTGGCTGACTGACAAACTAAAGCTCGGTCATCAGGAAACCTAACTGATTTTACGAACACCCCACCCACCTTCATTTCTACCTCCAATTCTTCTTATGCCTCTTTAATCATTTCTTCTGCATACAGGTTGAACAGCAACGGTGATAGTGGTCAACCCTTTCTTACAACTCTTCGTAACACTCCCCAACCGGACTTCCCGTTTCCCACTGGTACCTGAGCATCCTGGGACATGTACAGGTTGCGGATTAGCCTCCTTTCCCTCCAATCTATCTCTATTTCCTGCAATATACTCATTAGTTTTTCCCAATTCACTCTATCAAACTCTTTTTCGAAAATTACTAAACAGGCAAATACCTCCTGGTTGTGTTGTATATTCCTCTCGATTAATAATCTCATTTCTGCAACAGCATCACGCGTACCTCTCCCCTTCCTAAACCCGCACTGATCATCCCTAAGTAATCATTTGCCCTACTCTCTATCCTTTGGTTTATTATCCTTAGAACAACTTTAGCTGCGTTGGATATCAAACTTATCATCCTGTAGTCCTCACATGATGTAGCCTTTACCTCCTTTGGAATAGGATCTAAAACTGATCTCACATATTTTTCCGGCCAGATTCCTTCCTCATAAATACTACGGATCAGCCCATAAAGCCTTTTCCTCCCACATTTTCCTAAGCCTTTTAAAATTTTCGTGGGAATGTTATCAACCCCGACGGCCTTATTTAGTTTCATCTCCCTTAATGCCCTTCCTATCTCATTGTTTAGTATGCCTTGATCTAAACTATCTTCTTCTACGTCATGTTCCTTTTCTATGTCTAACTTTTTTGGTCTAAGCTCTTTACTATACAGTTCTTCTATATATTCTTTCCATCCCTCTTGGATATTTCTTGCGTCAACTATCATCTTACCCGCCTTATCTCTAACTGCTATCGTTGATCTCCCTTTCTTACTTCCCGATAAAGATTTAACTTTGCTGTACAGTGCACCGATTTCCCCCTTCCTTTGCAGACTTTCCATATCATCGCACTGCGTCTTCCACCATGCTTCTTTTGCTTTATTTGTGACCATCTCAATTTATTGTTTAATTCTTTGTACTTCATTTTGCCTAATTCTGTATTTAGATTCTTTCAATTTTGCCGGTCATCCATCTTGTAATCATCTCATCCGTGATCCATGGTTTCCTAGTCCTTTTAGCGTTAACGGTTCCAATAGTGTCTTTTGCGGCTTTAGACAAGCCTTTCTTAATACTTTCCCAATTTTCTTCGATATTACTTAGCTCTTTACCATCCTCCATGATATCGTCTACCGCCTGTTTGTATTCCTTCCTTTTCAAACCATTTAATGCTTCTACATTCCATTTTCTGACTCGTCGCCCCTGCCTTATCTTTTTGAAACGGATGCTACATTTCATAACCACTAAATTGTGGTCAGAGTCTGCATCCCCTCCCGGGAAGCTGTACAAATTTATCACACTGTTCCTTAAACTTGTGTCTAACCATGATATAATCTAGCTGATACCTTTCTGAGTCACCTGGCATAATCCATGTATACCTGCATCTTTTGTGGTGTCTAAACCAAGTGTTGGTGATGACTAGCGCGTCTCCAGCAGAACTTAACTGCTTTCTCCCCGCGGTCATTCCTTGTGCCTAAACCGTAGTCCCTGACCTCATCACCATCTCTTCCTTTGTCTACCGTCGCATTCCAATCCCCCATCACCATCAAATGTTTCCCTGCAGGAACACATACGATTATGTCTCCTACCTGATCATATATCCAATCCGCCTCTTCTTCCTTATGGTTGCTCGGTGGCATGTATACATGAATAATAACCAAGTTTGTCGGTTCTGCTTTTATTTTTTATTATTTACTAGTAGTATTTTATCCGTTACCTGCTCTATGTTGACTACGTTTCTCCCTACCTCTTCATTTAATTCTATGGGACCCCTCGTTTGCTCTCGTCCCTGCCGCTGTATATTAATCTATACTTATCACTCCAGTAACCCCGGCTTTCTTTCCATCTCAACTTGCATAGACCTAAAATATCAATATTTCCCCTTTCCATCTCTCGCTTAACATTCTCCAATTTCCCTGTCCTCATTATTGTCCTAACATTCCACGTTCCTATTCTAACTAATTTGGTATTCTTCTCCTGCGTCTTCTGTCCTGCTGCTGCCGGTTTTCCCTTGCAAGGGTTTCGTGGGATGACGACCGCGGAATCCTTGCCTCCCCCGCTGCCGGGTACGACACACGGCCGATTGGGCCGAGCCCCATAGTTGCCAGGACTCAAAATCTCTGTATAGTCCAACTTGTTAATCTTGGGAATGATAATTGATGTCGTTTCCCGTTGCCTTCCTCAATAGTGTTTTTAACTTGACACCATCACTTATTGGCCGCCCCACTGGGGTCAGATGCCATTGCATCCGCCTCATCCGAGTAACAGACGCTGCGTGGACTACCTTTCGTCTGGCTACTAACCTTCGACCTATCCGGCATGGGTGACCCTACCAGGAGATATAATTATTACTCCTGCCAGCACCGCTCTAGGGGCCATCGGAGCGCACAACCCCTTCCACCACGTCAAGGTTGTAGTCCGAGGAGGGATATATATATATATTTTATATATATTTAAATGAATATATATATATTCATTTAAATATATATATTATATATATATATATATATTATATATATATATATATATATATATATATATATATATATATATATATATATATATATATATATATATATATATATATATATATATATATATATATATGTATTAACATATACAGGGACTTACCCAAAAGTGGTAGGACTGTTTTTCTCTGGTGCGAACGGTGTGATAGAGGAGGGTGTGCCTGGCAGGGTAAGGTGGAGGGGGCTCTTAGCAACAGAGCAACTCCAACCTCAGTCACCTGCGGGCTGTCGTTGAGTGAGAAGACCGTTTCAGAGAATCAAGTTTTCTGCCCGCGTCGAAAAACAAAATGAATCTGAATTTAGAGCAATGTTATTCTGTGAAGATTTGTGCGAACTCGGGAAGACGGTACCTTAACCCTCGATATGATGAAGCAGGCTTATGGGGACACTCCTATTAGCCGTTCCATAGTGTTTGAGTGGCACAAGTGGCTTAAATAGGGTAGGGAGCTCGTTGAAGACGACCATCGCTCCGGACGGCCGTCGACGGCAAGAACCGACACGAATGTGGACAGAGTGAGGACACTGCTGAACACAGACCGACGCTTAACTAGTGAAGAAATGGCAGACCAGTTGGGTCTGTCTGCATCCAACATCCAACGCATTATTACACAGGATTTGGCCATGCTCGAGGTGTGCGCCAAGATGGTGCCGAAAATTCTGAGTGTCGACCAAGTGATAAATAGATAAAGAACGTACTACGGCCGAGTGAATTGAAAGAATATAAAACCCAAAGCCGTACACTTAAGGGCACTTATAGGGGGAATAAAGAAGGGGGTTTACAGGGAGTGAGAAAGTTATAGCAATCACTCAATCACTCCGGTATATGTAGACACATTGACCGTCGTGAATCGCAAACACACAACACTCAGGGTTTACGGGGCGGGAAGCCCGACGCCAGTGACCCGTCACTCAAACTTGCTATATAAATTGCTCATTTTTATCTATTTTCCGTGTTTTCAATGAAATCGTTAAATTCCTTATTTTTATTTATTTTTTGTGTTTTAGGTGAAATCGTAAATTTTCCCTCAATAATTTCCTTCCAACTATTTCAAACTACTTTTTTCAAAATTGGTTGGTTTTTTAACCGCAAACATTGGTGTTATGATTTTCCACGCGCATGTTTTGCGGCGTGTCCACTGAAAACGGCTAGTTTTCATCCAATGATCGTATTTTTGATGAAAACGCGTACTTTCTCTAAATTTCTTCAATTTAAGTAAATCAAACTCCTTTTTCGTTTATTTCTCCATCGCTAAAAATGTCGTTTTAATTTAAACAAGTATTTGAAGTGGAGTTTCCACAGAAAACAGCTCGTTTTTATCTATTTTACGTGTTTTCAAAGAAATCGTTAAATGTTACACTCCTTTTTTCATGATTTGTTAATTTCTCCATCGAAAAATACGTTATTTTAATGTAAACACGTATTTTGTCGTATTTCCTAATAAAACAACTCGTTTAATTTTTTTCCGGGTTTTCGATGATTTCGTTAAATTTCAAACCCTTTTTTTCATCATTCGTTGATTTCTCCGCCGCAAAATATGTAGTTGTAATTTAAAAACATAGTTTATGTGGTATTCAAACGGAAAACTGCTCGTCTTTATTTACTTTTCGTGTTTTCGATGCAATCGTTATTTTACCCTCGATATTTTCCTTTCAAGAGTTTTAAACTACTTTTTTCGATATTCGTTGAATTTTCAATCGCAAAATATGGGTAATTATTTAAACACGTATGTTTTGTGGCGAGTACACTGACAACTGCTAGCTTTTTATCAATCTTCGTATTTTCGATGAAATGTGTATTTTCTCTGAATATTTTTAATTTAAGTAATTCAAACACCTTTTTTCATCATTCGATGATTTCTTCATCGCAGAGTATGTCGTTTTAATTTTAACACAAATTTAAATTGGTATTTCCACAGAGAACAGCTGGTTTATATTTAATTTTCGTGTTTTTGATGTAATCCTTAATAATCTCTCAATATTTTCCTTTCAAGTATATCGAACTACTTTTTTCAAAATTCGTTGAATTTTCAATCGCAGAAATTGGTGTGATGATTTTAAGCGCGCATGTTTTGTGGCGAGTTCACTGAGAACAGCTAGTTCTCTTTCAATCTTCGTATTTTCGATATAATCTCGTATTTTCTCTAACTTTTTTCAATTTCATTGTTTCAAGCGCCTTTCTTCATCATTCGTTGATTTAACTATCGAAAATATGTCCGTTAATTTGAACACGTTTTTTATGTGGTATTTCCACAGAAAACTGCTCGTTTTTATTCAATCTACGTATTTTCGATGAAATCGCGTATTTTTTTTTAATCCGTTGATTTTTCAATCGAAAAATAGTTGTTATTTTTATCATCGCGTATGTTTTGTTGCCATTCCACTGAAAACTGCTAGTTTTTACTTTATTTTCTTATTTTCGATGAAATCAATCAATCAATATTTTTTCAATTCAAGTTTTTCAACTTTTTTTTTCATCATTCGTTGTCTTTCACATCGCAAATTATATCGTTATAATTTAGACTAGTATTTGATGTGGTATTTCCACAGAAAACTTCTCGTTTTTATTTATTTTTTGTGTTTTAAGTGAAATCGTAAATTTTCTCTCAATAATTTCCTTCCAAGTATTTCAAACTACTTTTTTCAAAATTCGTTGGTTTTTTAACCGCAAACATTGGTGTTATGATTTTCCACGCGCATGTTTTGCGGCGTGTCCACTGAAAACGGCTAGTTTTCATCCAATGATCGTATTTTTGATGAAAACGCGTACTTTCTCTAAATTTCTTCAATATAAGTAAATCAAACTCCTTTTTCGTTTATTATTCGAAAAAACAGTTGATTTATGACGATCGGTAAGGACAAGGGACCGCACACGATCGATGTTTCCAATGTCATCACAGGAGAGGGTTGAAGGTCGTCCCGGCATCTTTCATCATCCGTGGTGTCTTGTCGGCCATTTTTAAAACGCTTAATCCATTTGATAACGGATATTTCCTTCAAATCATCATCACCGTAAACAGCTGTTAACATCTCAGTAATTTCTTGATAACTTCTACCTCAGCACTTCACAAAAAACTTGTTGTTGATTCGTTGTTCCGTGATATACCATTTTCAACAAAAGGTGAAAGCAAGGACAACAGAGTCTAACATAACTGGCACCATAACGCACAGCTCGGCGATACGCCAAGCGCAGATGGTTCCTCATTGGGACTCGGGCAAAGAGCACCTTTTGTGGAACATTGGCAGAATCCAGAAAAAGCTGTATTCATCGCTCAAAGACCTCGATGTTCCTCCCACTTGGTCTTTGGGAAAGAGTGGCCGAATGGCACTCAAGTAATTGCCATTTACTTATTTACTTTAATTGCCATTAGTTTTGAGCCTAAAAACAATAAAATTAATATTGGTCATCACTCTTCCTACAAGTTGGCTAGTATTTTGTCCAGATGTTTACATAGTAATAAGCCTGGTAGATATTTCTTCCACGGAATAAACTGTTACTGGGTTTCTGGATGGGGTAAAACAAACGCAAGGGTCAATAGAGATTTCGGCTTCAGTATGTCCAGAGATGGACTACCATCCAATGGAAGAGGATATCGTAGAGAAATACTTCTGTCAGGCAATCATGGGTGAGCGTGGATTCAAAGATTGGTGTTCAACTGACAGCCCAAGGGGTTGTTTTACAGAGAGAATTGAGAATCAATTAGCCAAATAAAGACGCCTACATTACGATTGTGTTCGTCACGGTCTTGTCATGAATTTGGGCGGGAAACACTTGAAGACGAGGGAGATCTGAATGAATTTGGCATCCAACGCGACTCTCAAAGGTCTACATCAAATAGCACTCCACCTGACTGAAGGGGAGTTGGATCAGGATTGCAATCCGACTATGCAACCTATATCTAAAGGTTTTCAACATGTGCTAGGTCTTGCATTGAATTGTTTGGGTTGATAGGAAGAGCGCATGGAATACTTAATCTCCAGTTGCGTTTACCAGACTAGGGGATCCTTGAGTATCAAACGTCCTGCTTTTAGGGCGACAATCAACATAATTCATGGACATGTTCGCCAGGGTAAGGTCAGGTTTGCTGGTAAGTTTCTCTCAAAGGTTCTAGCAAATTTTCTCCAAGAGGAAGGACCTTTGGCACAGAGGGACCGTTCAACTGATGGGTCACGGCAGGATTGGGGGAGACAGCAGTTTGAATTGTGAATGAATGCATTTGCCAAGTGGCATTAGCATTGTTTGTCCATTTAGGTTGTTCAGGAAAATGTGACCTTAATGGGAAGGATGTGCTCAACTTCTTCAAGCAAGTTCATCATTTCTTCATGAATCGTCTGGGGGATGAGCATTTAGTGACCTTGGAAATGAAGTACCTCTTTGCATAGGTGCACCCACAGGGTGTGAAGAGCAAGAGCAATGGCCAGAAGAAGGAGAAAGCCCTCGACTACTTCTTAGAACTTCACCGGTCTCAGTGTGATATCATTCGGGGTCGAGATGACTATTCTCGGCATTATGACCTTAATGTCCATTGCTGGGTGATGGTACTGCACTTTGACATTTTGTTGACAGCAGGTCGTGTGTCGGCTATTATATTATTGAAGAAAGCTATGTGGTTTACATTCTCGGTCAATAAGCCTCGATATTTAAAATACCTTAGGAGATTCTATATGTTATTGAAGAGTCTAGTCTAAATTGCTGTGTAAAATTGAAAGTATTTTCCCCATTTTATCATTGGCCCCAGTTGCAGTTTCGGTAAAGATTGATAAACAATATATAGACAGATATATATTCAACCTTGTGCGATCACGAAAGGATGATTTACTTGCAATATCTTCAAACTTCTCCTTTCTAAATGAATATATCCCCATTATCCTTCAATTTAAGAGGTAATATAAAAGTTTTCCATTCCGAATACCTTTGCGATTACCTTAAAATATATGAAGAAAATGTGATTATTTTTTGAAGTGTACTTACAGATATCAGATGTAATCTCTGCTCAGAAGGTGAGATTAATGATGTTTTCAATGAATATTGTCGTATTAAATATGAAATTGGTGACTATATTAATGCTCATCCAGTTTTGAATTTTGCTGGTAGAGTACACAGAAGGCAAAAGTTTTAATTAAACGAGAAGAGTTTAAACTTTTGTCTATAGCAATTTGCTAATATCAGTCTTTTGTCATCATTATTTAGTCTCATACAACTTATATTATTTTGAGCCAAAGTAGTGGGTCCGTAAGATACAATGTTTTTCTGATTCCCTTTTTTTAAATGGGGAACTCATCATTGTAAAATGACTAAATCTCTTCTACAATTCATCTCTTTAAACATATTGACATGACTCTCCTAAAACCGATTAAAAATATTTAAATAACATTTCCAAAATAATTCATCAAACCGATTCTCGAGTTTGGTAAACCATGTCGTAGCATTTAGGCAATACTATCGGCTTAGTCCACACACGTTCACTCAGACTTTAGCCCAAGTAAATCATTTTGAATGAAACTTACCTGAGAGTATGTATGCGTATACATTCCGGTTGCAATATCAATAAATGCAATCAAAGAGGACGCAAGTCAACATGAATTCCAAGATCATATTTACATTCAATGATGTTTGTTTCGGACTTAGTTGATTTACAAGTTCTAAAGATGATGAAAGAAATATTTCAATGCTTTGTATACATATAACCGTCCTTAAGAAATATGATTTGGGTTAAACTGTGGACATGAATCAATGGAATTTCATTCCTCACAGAATTCGGATGGGAGAAGAGACGTTTGCTGGTACCACCGTCCGTTTGGCGCCGATGCCCGGAAGTGCACGACTCCGTGCTCCTATGCGTCGGAAAACCCCTAGGGCAGTCGGTGATAGCAGCCTCCGATGGTAGTCCCGAACCATGCCGCTTGTACGTGACAGACCGAAACCCAAAAGGTGCGGTTTTTGATCGATACTGGGTCCGATTTGTGTGTTTTTCCTAGAGTCAAAGTGGAAAGGCCCCGCTCCAAGACTGATTACGAGCTGTTTGCAGTGAACAGCAGCGTTATTTCTACGTATGGTCGGATGACCTTTAGCCTTAACCTCGGCCTCCGTCGCGATTTTTCGTGGCGTTTCGTTGTCGCGGACGTGTCACAACCTATCATTGGGGCGGACTTCCTGAAATTCTTAGGGTTATTGGTGGACATGCGCAACCAGAGATTGGTTAATGGACTCACTACCATTTCAGTCCCCGTGAGTTTCGCCCAGCCTTCTCCCGATCAAGTGAAATCTGTGATCGGTCATTCTCGTTACCACGAATTGCTTGCTAACTTCCCAGAAATCACGATTTTCCTTTCTAAAAAGAAGTTGTTGAGAAAATTGTGGTAAATATACGTATTTTTTGCCAACATAGCAGTTTTTCTCCGCAGTCCCGGGATGAGAAATTTCGTGATTCAAGTGTCTCGTTTAGTTTTTCCCCCGAGGGTTTTTTTAAAAGCTTTAAGTTCATTGAATGAAAATTTGGTCGCCTCGCTACCTTTCCAAACGGTCGTTGTGTAGAAAAATTCGTATTTATACGTATGTTTTTTCAAACATAACAATTTTCCTTCGCAGTAGTGGGCAGAGAAATTTCTAGATTCAAATGTCGTGTTACGTTTTTCATCCAAGAATTTTTTAAAAGCTTAAATTTCATGTAATGAAAATTGGGGCGCCTCTCTTCCTTTTTAAACTGTCTTTGTTGAAAAAATTTTCGTATATATAAGTATTTTTAGGAAACAATATTTTTCCTCCGCAGTCCCGGGATGAAAAATTTCGTGTTTCAAGTAACTCGTTAAGTTTTTTCCAGGAGGGTTTTTTTTAAAAGCTTTTAATTTAAATAGAAATTTTGGTTGACTCTTTTATCTTCGAAACGGATGTTGTCGAAAAAATTGTCGTATTTAAAGGTTTTTCCCGTAAACATAACATTTTTCCTATGCAGTCCCGGGATGAGAAATTTAGTGATTCAAGTGTCTCGCTTAGCTTTTCTCACGAGGGTATTTTTAAAAGCTTTTAGTTCTTTGAATGAAAATTTGGTCGCCCCGCTACCTTCGCCAACGGTCGTTGTGTAGAAAATGGTCGTTTTTATCCGTATTTTTTGCAAACACGACAATTTTCCTTCACAATCACGGGATGAGAAATTTCGCGAATCAATTGTCGTGTAAGTTGTTCTTCTAAAGGCTTTTTTAAAAGCTTTTTATTCATCAAATAAAAATTTGGTCGTTTATCTTTCTTTCAAAACTGTCGGTTTTAAGAAAATGGTCTTCTTTGTACGTATTTTAACAAACATTACGTTTTTCTTCCGCAGACCCGGGATGAAAAATTTCGTGATTTAATTGTCTAGTTTAGTATTTCCAAGGGTTTTTTAAAAAGCTTTTAGTTCTTTCAAATAAAATTTGGTCGCCTTGCTACCTTTGCCAACGGTCTTTGTGTATTGGTATAATGGTTTTATTTACACGTATATGTTGCAAACATAACGTTTTTCCTTCGCAGTCCCGGGATGAGAAATTTTGCGAATCAATTGTTGTGTAAGTTTTTCCTCCACGGGTATGTTTTAAAGCTTTCGATTCATTGTATTAAATTTGGTCGCCTGTCTATTTTTTTAAATGGTCGTTGTTGAGCAAATAGTCTAAATTATACGTACTTCTTGCAAACATAACGTTTTTCCTCCGCAGTCCCGGGATGAGAAATTTCGCGAATCAATTGTAGTGTAAGTTTTTCCTCCTAGGGCTTTTTTAAAAGCTCTTTATTCATCTTATAAAAATAAGGTCGTTTTTCTTCCTTTCAAAACGGTTATTTTTGAGAAAAAGGTCTTACTTATTTTTAGTATTTATTCCAAACATAACGTTTTTTATCCGCAGTCCCGGGATGATAAATTTCGTGTTTGAATTGTCATGTTTAGTATTTCCAAGGGTTTTTTTAAAAGCTATCAATTCATTGAATGAAAATTTGGTTGCCTGTCTACATTTCTAAACAGTTTTTGTTGAGGAAATAGTCTTAATCACATCTTTTTCTTGGGAACATAACTAATTTCCTCCGCAGTCCCGGGATGAGATATTTAACGTTTCAAAGGTCGTGTTAGGTTTATCTTCAATGAATTTTCTTAAAAGCATTAAATTCATTCAATGAAAATTCGGTCGCCTCTTTTCCTTTCTAAACAGACGATGTTGAGAAAATTGTGGTAAATATTCGTATTTTTTGCCAACATAGCAGTTTTCCTCCGCAGTCCCGGGATGAGAAATTTCGCGTTACAATTTAGCAAGTTTTTCCTCCGAGGGTTTTTTAAAAGCTTCTTAATATAATGAATGAAAATTCGGTCGCCTTCCTACCTTTCCAAAAGGTTGTTGTGTAGAAAAATGTCGTATTTTTACATTTATTTTTTCAAACGTAACAGCTTTTCTCCGCAGTCCCGGGCAGAGATATTTCGTGATTCAAATTTTGTGTTAGGTTTTTCTTTAAAGAATATTCATGAAACCTTTAATTCATTCAATGAAAATTTGGTCGCCTCTTTTCCTTTCTAAAAAGAAGTTGTTGAGAAAAATGTGGTAAATATACGTATTTTTTGCCAACATAGCGGTTTTCCTCCGCAGTCCCGGGAGTAGAAATCTCGTGATTCTAGTCTCTCGTTTAGTTTTTCGCCCGAGGGTTTTTTAAAAGCTTTAAGTTCATTGAATGAAAATTTGGTCGCCTCGCTACCTTTCCAAACGGTCGTTGTGTAGAAAAATTCGTATTTATACGTAGGTTTTTTCAAACATAACAATTTTCCTTCGCAGTAGTGGGCAGAGAAATTTCTAAATTCAAATGTCGTGTTACGTTTTTCATCCAAGAATTTTTTAAAAGCTTAAATTTCATGTAATGAAAATTGGGTCGCCTCTCTTCCTTTCTAACCTGTCTTTGTTCGAAAAATATTCGTATATATAAGTATTTTTAGGAAACAATATTTTACTCCGCAGTCCCGGGATGAAAAATTTCGTGTTTCAAGTAACTCGTTAAGTTTTTTCCAGGAGGGTTTTTTTTAAAAGCTTTTAATTTAAATAGAAATTTTGGTTGACTCTTTTATCTTCGAAACGGATGTTGTCGAAAAAATTGTCGTATTTAAAGGTTTTTCCCGCAAACATAACATTTTTCCTATGCAGTCCCGGGATGAGAAATGTAGTGATTCAAGTGTCTCGTTTAGCTTTTCTCCCGAGGGTATTTTTAAAAGCTTTTAGTTCTTTGAATGAAAATTTGGTCGCCTCGCTACCTTCGCCAATGGTCGTTGTGTAAACATGGTCGTATTTATCCATATTTTTTGCGAACATAACAATTTTCCTTCGCAGTCCCGGGATGAGAAATTTCACGAATCAATTGTCGTGTAAGTTGTTTTTCGAAGAGCTTTTTCAAAAGCTCTTCATTCATCAAATAAAAATTTGGTCGTTTCTCTTTCTTTCAAAGCTGTCGTTTGTGAGTAAATGGTCTTATTTATACGTATTTCTTACAAACATAACGTTTTTCCTCCGCAGTCCCGGGACGATAAATTTCGTGTTTGAATTGTCATGTTTAGTATTTCCAAGGGTTTTTTTTAAAAGCTATCAATTCATTGAATGAAAATTTGGTCGCCTGTCTACATTTCGAAACAGTTTTTTGTCGAGGAAATAGTCTTAATCACATCTTTTTCTTGCGAACATAACTAATTTCTTCCGCAGTGCCGGGATGAGAAATTTCGCGATTCAATTTGGTTAAGTTTTTCCTCCGAGGGGTTTTCAAAATCTTCTTAATTGATTAAATGATAATTAGGTCGCTTCCCTACCTTTCCAAACGGTCGTTTTGTAGAAAATATTCTTATTTTTACATTTAATTTTTCTAACCAAACAGCTTTTTTCCGCAGTCCCGGGCAGAGATATTTCGCGATTCAAATGTCGTGCTATGTTTTTCTTCAAAGAATTTTCTTGAAAGCTTTAAATTCATTGAATGAAAATTTGGTCGCCTCTTTTCCTTTCTTAACAGTCGTTGTTGAAAAAATTGCGGTAAATATACGTATTTTTTGCCAATATAGCAGTTTTCCTCCGCAGTCCCGGGATGAGAAATTTCGTGATTCAAGTGTCTCGTTTAGTTTTTTCCCCGAGGGTTTTTTTAAAAGCTTTAAGTTCATTGAATGAAAATTTGGTTGCCTCGCTTCCTATCCAAACGGTCGTTGTGTAGAAAATTGTCGTGTTTAGACGTATCTTTTCTTAAACATAACAATTTTCTTTCGCAGTCCTGGGCAGAGAAATTTCTCGATTCAAATGTCGTGTTAAGTTTTTCATCCAAGAATTTTTTAAAAGATAAAATTCGTTGAGTGATAATTTCGGCACCTTTCTTCCTTTCTAAACAGTCTTTGTTGAGGAAGTTTTCGTATATTTAAGTATTTTTAGGGAACAATTATTTTCCTCCGCAGTCCCGGGTTGAACAATTTCGTGTTTCAAGTAAATCGTTAAGTTTTTTCCAGGAGGTTTTTTTTAAAAGCTTTTAATATAAATAGAAATTTTGGTTGACTCTATTATCCTCCAAACGGAGGTTGTTGAAAAAATTGTCGTATTTAAAGGTTTTTCCCGTAAACATAACATTTTTCCTATGCAGCCCCGGGATGAGAAATTTAGTGATTCAAGTGTCTCGCTTAGCTTTTCTCACGAGGGTATTTTTAAAAGCTTTTAGTTCTTTGAATGAAAATTTGGTCGCCCCGCTACCTTCGCCAACGGTCGTTGTGTAGAAAATGGTCGTTTTTATCCGTATTTTTTGCAAACACGACAATTTTCCTTCACAATCACGGGATGAGAAATTTCGCGAATCAATTGTCGTGTAAGTTGTTCTTCTAAAGGCTTTTTTAAAAGCTTTTTATTCATCAAATAAAAATTTGGTCGTTTATCTTTCTTTCAAAACTGTCGGTTTTAAGAAAATGGTCTTCTTTGTACGTATTTTAACAAACATTACGTTTTTCTTCCGCAGACCCGGGATGAAAAATTTCGTGATTTAATTGTCTAGTTTAGTATTTCCAAGGGTTTTTTAAAAAGCTTTTAGTTCTTTCAAATAAAATTTGGTCGCCTTGCTACCTTTGCCAACGGTCTTTGTGTATTGGTATAATGGTTTTATTTACACGTATTTGTTGCAAACATAACGTTTTTCCTTCGCAGTCCCGGGATGAGAAATTTTGCGAATCAATTGTTGTGTAAGTTTTTCCTCCACGGGTATGTTTTAAAGCTTTCGATTCATTGTATTAAATTTGGTCGCCTGTCTATTTTTTTAAATGGTCGTTGTTGAGCAAATAGTCTAAATTATACGTACTTCTTGCAAACATAACGTTTTTCCTCCGCAGTCCCGGGATGAGAAATTTCGCGAATCAATTGTAGTGTAAGTTTTTCCTCCTAGGGCTTTTTTAAAAGCTCTTTATTCATCTTATAAAAATAAGGTCGTTTTTCTTCCTTTCAAAACGGTTATTTTTGAGAAAAAGGTCTTACTTATTTTTAGTATTTATTCCAAACATAACGTTTTTTATCCGCAGTCCCGGGATGATAAATTTCGTGTTTGAATTGTCATGTTTAGTATTTCCAAGGGTTTTTTAAAAGCTTTTAGTTCTTTCAAATAAAATTTGGTCGCCTCACTACCTTCGCCAACGGTCTTTGTGTAGAAAATGGTCGATTTATCCATTTTTTTTGCGAACATAACAATTTTCCATCGCAGTCCCGGGATGAGAAGTTTCGCGAATCAATTGTCATGTAAGTTGTTTTTCGAAGAGCTTTTTCAAAGCTCTTCATTCATCAAATAAAAATTTGGTCGTTTCTCTTTCTTTCAAATCTGTCGTTTACAGAAAATGGTCTAATTTATCCGTATTTCTTGCAAACATAACGTTTTTCATCCGCAGTCCCGGGATGATATATTTCGTGTTTGAATATTCATGTTTAGTATTTCCAAGGGTTTTTTTTAAAAGCTATCAATTCATTGAATGAAAATTTGGTTGCCTGTCTACATTTCTAAACAGTTTTTGTTGAGGAAATAGTCTTAATCACATCTTTTTCTTGGGAACATAACTAATTTCCTCCGCAGTCCCGGGATGAGATATTTAACGTTTCAAAGGTCGTGTTAGGTTTATCTTCAATGAATTTTCTTAAAAGCATTAAATTCATTCAATGAAAATTCGGTCGCCTCTTTTCCTTTCTAAACAGACGATGTTGAGAAAATTGTGGTAAATATTCGAATTTTTGGCCAACATAGCAGTTTTCCTCCGAAGTCCCGGGATGAGAAATTTCGCGATTCAATTTAGTCAAGTTTTTCCTCCGAGGTTTTTTAAAAGCTTCTTAATTCAATGAATGAAAATTCGGTCGCCTCCCTACCTTTCCAAAAGGTTGTTGTGTTGAAAAATGTCGTATTTTTACATTTATTTTTTCAAACGTATCAGCTTTTCTCCGCAGTCCCGGGCAGAGATATTTCGTGATTCAAATTTTATGTTAGGTTTTTCTTTAAAGAATATTCATGAAACCTTTAATTCATTCAATAAAAATTTGATCACCTCTTATACTTTATAAACAGACGTTCTTGAGAAAATTGTGGTAAATAAACGTATATTTTGCCCACATAGCAGTTTTCCTTCGCAGTCTTGGGATGAGAAATTTCGCCATGCAATTTGGTCAAGTTTTTCCTCCGTGAGTTTTTCAAAAGCTTCTTAATTCAATGAATGAAAATTCTGTCACCACCCTACCTTTTCAAAAGGTCGTTGCGTAGAAAATGGTCCTTTATATCCGTATTTTTTGCGAACATAAAAATTTTCCTTCGCAGTCCCAGTATGAGGAATTTCGCGAATCAAATGTCGTGTAAAATGTTCTTCCAAGGGTTGTTTCAAAAGCTCTTCATTCATCAAATGAAAATTTGGTCGTTTCTCTACCTTTCAAAACGGTCGGTTTTGACAAAATGGTCTAATTTATACGTATTTCATTCAAACAACGTTTTCCAGCCGCAGTCCCGGGATGAGAAATTTCGTGATTTAAAGTACTCCTTTAAGTTTTCTCACGAGGTTTTTTTTGAAAGCTTGTATGTCATAATTGAAAATTTGTTTGCCTTTTTCCTTCCTATCGGCAGTTGTTGGGAAAATTGTCGTATTAAAACGTATTTCTTAAAAAAAATATTTTTTATCCGCAGTCCCGGGATGAGAAATTTCGTAATTCAATTGTGGCGTATAGTTTTTCCCTGAACGGTTTTTTAAATCTTAAAATTCATTTAATGAGAATTTGAACGCGTCTCTTCCTTTCAAAGCAGTCGCTGTTAGAAAACTGTCTATAATATACGCTTTTTTTGCATGTATAATAATTTTCCTCCGCAGTCCCAGGATGAGAAATTTCGTGATTCAAGTGTCTTGTTTAGTTTTTCTCCCGAGGGTATTTTTAAAAGCTTTCAATTCTTAAATGAAAATTTCGTCGACTCTCTTCCTTTCCTAACGGTCGTTGTTTAGATAATGGTTTAATTTATATGTATTTGTTGCAAACATAACGTTTTTCCGTCGCAGTCCCGGGATGAAAATTTTCGCGAATCAATTTTGGTGTATGTTTTTCCTCCAAGGGCTTTAAAATGCTCTTTATTCATCTAATAAAAATTAGGCCCTTTCTCTTCCTTTCAAAACAGTTTTTTTTGGGAAAATGTTCTTTTTTATACGCATTTCTTGGAAACATAACATTTTTCATCCGCAGTCCCGGGATGAGAAATTTCGTAATTCAATTGTGGCGTATAGTTTTTCCCTCAGCGGTTTTTTTCAATCTTATAATTCATTTAATAAGAATTTAAACGCCTCTCTTCCTTTCAAAGCAGTCGCTGTTAGAAAACTGTCCTTAATATACGCTTTTTTTGCATATATAATAATTTTTCTCCGCAGTCCCAGGATGAGAAATTTTATGATTCAAGTGTCTTGTTTAGTTTTTCTCCCGAGGGTTTTTTTTAAAGCTTTTAATTCTTAAATGAAAATTTCGTCTACTCTCTTCCTATCCAAACGGTCGTTGTTGAGATAATGGTTTTATTATTACGTTTTCTTGCAAACATAACGTTTTTCCTTCGTAGTCCCGGGATGAGAAACTTCGCGAATCAATTTTCGTGTAAGTTGTTCTTCCAAGGGCTTTTTCAAAACATATTCATTCATCAATTGAAAATTTAGTCGTTTCTCTACCTTTTAAAACGGTCGGTTTTAAGAAAATGGTCTCATTTATACGTATTACTTGCAAACATGTTTTCCAGCCGCAGTACCGGGATGAGAAATTTCGAGATTCAAGTAACTCGTTTATTTTTTCCCACGAGGGTTTTTGTTAAAGCTTGTTACTCTTAATTTAAAAATTTGTTTGACCTATTTCCTTCTAATCGGCATATGTTGAGAAAATTTTCGTATTAAAACGTATTTCTTAAAAACATAACATTTTTATCCGAAGTCCCGGGATGAGAAATTTCGTGATTTAACTATTGCGTTTACTTTTCCCTCAGCGGTTTTTTAATGTTTTAAATTCATACAATGAAAATTTGAACGCCTCTTATATTTTCTAAACACACTTCTTGAGAAAATTGTGGTAAATATACGTATTTTTTGCCAACATAGCTGTTTTCCTTCGCAGTCTCCGGTTGAGAAATTTCGCGATTCAATTTGGTCAAGTTTTTCCTCCGAGGGTTTTTCAAAAGCATCTTAATTCAATGAATGAAAATTCTTTCACCTGCCTACCTTTCCAAAAGGTCGTTGTGTAGAAAATGGTCCTTTTTATCCGTATTTTTGGCGACCACGAAAATTTTCCTTCGCAGTCCCGGCATGAGGAATATCGCGAATCAATTGTCGTGTAAGTTGTTCTTCCAAGGGCTTTTTCAAATGCTCTTCATTCATCAAATAAAAATTTTGTGGTTTCTCTACTTTTCAAAACGGTCGGTTTTGAGAAAATGGTCTAATTTATACTTATTTCTTGCAAACATAACGTTTTCCAGCCGCAGTTCCGGGATGAGAAATTTCGTGAATCAAGTAACTCGTTTAAGTTTTCCCACGAGGGTTTTTTTGAATCTTGTAAGTCTTATTTGAAAATTTGTTTGACTTTTTCATTCCTATCGGCAGTTGTTGGGAAAATTGTCGTATTAAAACGTATTTCATAAAAACAATATTTGTTATCCGCAGTCCCGGGATGAGAAATTTCGTAATTCACTTGGGGCGTATAGTTTTTCCCTGAACGGTCTTTTAAAGGTTAAAATTCATTTAATGAGAATTTGAACGCCTCCCTTCCTTTCAAAGCAGTCGCTGTTAGGAAACTGTCGTTAATATACGACTTTTTGGAAAAACATAATAATTTTCCTCCGCAGTCCCGGGAAGAGAAATTTCGTGATTCAAGTGTCCCATTTAGTTTTTCTCCCGAGGGTTGTTAAAAGCTTTTAATTCTTAAATGAAAATTTCGTCAACTCTCTTCCTTTCCTAACGGTCGTTGTTTAAATAATGGTTTTATTTATATGTATCTGTTGCAAACATAACGTTTTTCCGTCGCAGTCCCGGCATGAGAAATTTTGCGAATCAATAGTGGTGTATGTTTTTCCTCCAAGGGCTTTATAAAGCTCTTTATTCATCTAATAAAAATAAGGCCCTTTCTCTTCCTTTGGAAACGGTTTTTTTGAGAAAATGATCTTATTTATACATATATCTTGGAAACATAAATTTTTTCATCCGCAGTCCCGGGATGAGAAATTTCGTGATTCAATTGTGGTGTTTAGTTTTTCCCTCAGCGGTTTTTTAAAGCTTAAAATTCATTTAATTAAAATTTAAACGCCTCCCTTTCTTTCAAATCAGTCGCTGTTTGAAAACTGTCGGTAATATACGCATTTTTTGCATGTATAATAATTTTCCTCCGCAGTCCCGGGATGAGAAATTTCGTGATTCAAGTGTCTTTTTTAGTTTTCCTCCCGAGGGTTTTTTTTAAAAGCGTTTAATTCTTAAATGAAAATGTCGTCGACTCTCTTCCTTTCCTAACGGTCGGTGTTGAGATAATGGTTTTATTTATACGTTTTTGTTGCAAACATGACGTTTTTTTGTTCGCAGTCCCGGGATGAGAAACTTCGTGAATCAATTGTCGTGTGTTTCTTCCAAGGGCTTTTTCAAAACCTATTCATTCATCAAATGAAAATTTGGTCGTTTCTCTAACTTTTTAAACGGTCGGTTTTGAGAAAATGATCTAATTTATACGTATGCTTTGCAAACAACGTTTTCCAGCCGCAGTCCCGGGATGACAAATTTCGTGATTCAAGTAACTCGTTGAAGTTTTCCCACGAGAGTTTTTTAAAAGCTTGTTTGTCCTAATTTAAAATTTTTTTTGACCTATTTCCTTCTAATCGGTAGTTGTTGAGAAAATTGTCGTATTAAAACGATTTCTTAAAAACATAACATTTTTTATCCGCAGTCCCGGGATGAGAAATTTCGTGATTCATCTAATGCGTTTAGTTCTTCCCTCGGCGGTTTTTTAATGCTTAAAATTCATTTAATGAAAATTTGAACGCCTCTTTTTTTTCTAAACAGACGTTCTTGAGAAAATTGTGGTAAATAAACGTATTTTTTGCCAACATAGAGTTTTCCTTCGCAACGCCGGGATGAGAAATTTCGCGATTCAATTTGTTCAAGTTTTTCCTCCAAGGGTTTTTCAAAAGAATCTTAATTCAATGAATGAAAATTCTGTCACCTCCGTACCTTTTTAAAAGGTCGTTGTGTAGAAAATGGTCCTATTTATTCGTATTTTTTTGCGAACAAAAATTTTCCATAGCAGTCCCGGTATGAGGAATATTGCGAATCAATTGTCGTTTAAGTTGTTCTTCCAAGGCCTTTTTCAAAAGCTCTTTATTCCTCAAATGAAAATTTGGTCGTTTCTCTAACTTTCAAAACGGTCGATTTTGAGAAAATGATCTAATTTATACGTATGCTTTGCAAACAACGTTTTCCAGCCGCAGTCCCGGGATGACAAATTTCGTGATTCAAGTAACTCCTTTAAGTTTTCCCACGAGGGTTTTTTTTAAAGCTTGTAAGTCTTATTTGAAAATTTGTTTGACTTTTTCATTCCTATCGGCAGTTGTTGGGAAAATTGTCGTATTAAAACGTATTTCATAAAAACAATATTTGTTATCCGCAGTCCCGGGATGAGAAATTTCGTAATTCACTTGGGGCGTATAGTTTTTCCCTGAACGGTCTTTTAAAGCTTAAAATTCATTTAGTGAGAATTTGAACGCCTCTCTTCCTTTCAAAGCAGTCGCTGTTAGGAAACTGTCGTTAATATACGACTTTTTGGAAAAACATAATAATTTTCCTCCGCAGTCCCGGGAAGAAAAATTTCGTGATTCAAGTGTCCCATTTAGTTTTTCTCCCGAGGGTTGTTAAAAGCTTTTAATTCTTAAATGAAACATTCGTCGACTCTCTTCCTATCCTAACGGTCGTTGTTTAGTTAATGGTTTTTTTTATATGAATTTGTTGCAAACATAACGTTTTTCCGTCACAGTCCCGGGATGAGAAATTTCGCGAATCAATAGTGGTGTATGTTTTTCCTCCAAGGGCTTTATAAGGCTCTTTATTCATCTGATAAAAATAAGGCCCTTTCTCTTCCTTTGAAAACGGTTATTTTTGAGAAAATGGTCTTATTTATACATATATCTTGGAAACATAACATTTTTTATCCGCAGTCCCGGGATGAGAAATTTCGTGATTCAACTAATGCGTTTAGTTCTTCCCTCGGCGGTTTTTTAATGCTTAAAATTCATTCAATGAAAATTTAAACGCCTCTTTTTTTTCTAAACAGACGTTCTTCAGAAAATTGTGGTAAATAAACGTATTTTTAGCCAACATAGAGTTTTCCGTCGCAACGCCGGGATGAGAAATTTCGCGATTCAATATGTTCAAGTTTTTCCTCCAAGGGTTTTTCAAAAGAATCTTAATTCAATGAATGAAAATTCTGTCAACTCCGTACCTTTTTAAAAGGTCGTTGTGTAGAAAATGGTCCTTTTTATCCGTATTTTTTGCGAACATAAAAATTTTCCTTCGCAGTCCTGGTATGAGGAATTTCGCGAATCAAATGTCGTGTAAAATGTTCTTCCAAGGCATTTTTCAAAAGCTCTTCATTCAAAAAAACAAAATTTGGTCGTTTCTCTAACTTTCAAAACGGTCGATTTTGAGAAAATGATCTAATTTATACTTATTCTTTGCAAACATAACGTTTTTCCGTCGCATTCCCGGCATGAGAAATTTCGCGATTCAATTGTGGTGTATGTTTTTCCTCCAAGGGCTTTTTCAAAACCTATTCATTCATCAAATGAAAATTTGGTCGTTTCTCTACCTTTTAAAACGGTCGGTTTTGAGAAAATGGTCTCATTTATTCGTATTTCTTGCAAACATGTTTTCAAGCCGCATTACCGGGATGAGAAATTTCGAGATTCAAGTAACTCGTTGAAGTTTTCCCACGAGGGTTTTTTTAAAAGCTTGTTAGTCCTAATTTAAAAATTTGTTTGACCTATTTCCTTCTAATCGGTAGTTGTTGAGAAAATTGTCGTATTAAAACGTATTTCTTAAAAACATAACACTTTTTATCTTCAGTCCCGGGATGATAAATTTCGTGATTCAACTAATGTGTTTAGTTCTTCCCTCGGCGGTTTTTTAATGCTTAAAATTCATTTAATGAAAATTTGAACGCCTCTTTTTTTTCTAAACAGACGTTCTTCAGAAAATTGTGGTAAATAAACGTATTTTTTGCCAACATAGAGTTTTCCTTCGCAACTCCGGGATGAGAAATTTCGCGATTCAATTTGTTCAAGTTTTTCCTCCAAGGGTTTTTCAAAAGCATCTTAATTCAATGAATGAAAATTCTTTCTCCTGCCTACCTTTCAAAAAGGTCGTTTGTTAGAAAATGGTCCTTTTTATCCGTATTTTTTGCGACCATGAAAATTTTCCTTAGTATTCCTGGTGTGAGGGATATCGCGAATGAATTGTCGTGTAAGTTTTTCTTCCAAGGGCTTTTTCAAAAGCTTTTCATTCATCTAATAAAAGTTAGGCCCTTTCTCTTCCTTTCAAAACGGTTTTTTTTTAGAAAATGGTCTTATTTATACGTATTTCTTGGAAACATTACATTTTTCATCCGCAGTCCCGGGATGAGAAATTTCGTGATTAAATTGTGGCGTTTAGTTTTCCCCTCACCGGGTTTTTAAATCTTAAAATTCATTTAATGAAAATTTAAACGCCTCTCTTACTTTCAAAGCATTTGCTGTTGGAAAACCGTCGGTAATATACGCATTTTTTGCATGTTTAATAATTTTCCTCCTCAGTCCCGAGATGCGAAATTTCGTGATTCGAGTGTCTTGTTTAGTTTTTCTCCCGAGGGTTTTTTTAAAAGCGGTTAGTTCTTAAATGAAAATTTCGTCGATTCTCTTCCTTTCCTAACGGTCGGTGTTGAGATAGTCATGGAAACATTTTTGTTTGATTTGTGTCGAGTGAGATTTTCACCTAGAACTTAAAGGGGGGGTATTGGCACTTTTCATGGAAAAATGGGAAAAATTAATTTTTTTAAAAATGAAATAAATGCCTTCTATACACCTCAAACATTCACTCTAAAACTGAAAATTGTTGTTTTTCGCAATATTTTTAGAAATTTGGGCTCTTTTAGTAACATTAACACTTGCGCTGAAGCATCTTTTATGCTCATTTCTTGCCTTTCAGTATTTATTCTGGGTTTTATTTTGTTTATTTGATGAAAATGAACAACAATACAAACCATGGAAACATTTTTGTTTGATTTGTTTTGAGTGAGATTTTCACCTAGAACCCAAAGGGGGGGTATTGGCACTTTTCATGGAAAATTGTGAAAAAAAACATTCTCTATAAATGAAATAAATGCCTTCTATACACCTCAAACATTCACTCTTAAACATTAAATTGTGGTTTTTCGCAATATTTTTAGATATTTGGGCTCTTTTAGTAACATTAACACTTGCGCTGAAGCATCTTTTATGCTCATTTCTTGTCTTTCAGGATTTATTCTGGGTTTTATTTTGTTTATTTGATGAAAATGAACAACAATACACACCATGGTAACATTTTTGTTTGATTTGTGTCGAGTGAGATTTTCACCTAGAACCCAAAGGGGGGTATTGGAACTTTTCATGGAAAAATGTGAAAAATTAAATTTTCTAAAAATGAAATAAATGCCTTCTATACACCTCAAACATTCACTCTTAAACTGAAAATTGTTGTTTTTCGCAATATTTTTAGAAATTTGGGCTCTTTTAGTAACAATAACAACCCCGCTGAAGCATCTTTTATGCTCATTTCTTGTATTTCAGTATTTATTCTGGGTTTTATTTTGTTTATTTGATGAAAATGAACAACAATACACATCATGGAAACATTTTTGTTTGATTTGTGTCGAGTGAGATTTTCACTTAGAACCCAAAGGGGGGGGTTTTGGCACTTTTCATGGAAAAATGGGAAAAATTAAATTTTTTAAAAATGAAATAAATGCCTTCTATACACCTCAAACATTCACTCTAAAACTGAAAATTTTTGTTTTTCGCAATATTTTTAGAAATTTGGGCTCTTTTAGTAACATTAACACTTGCGCTGAAGCATCTTTTATGCTCATTTCTTGTCTTTCAGGATTTATTCTGGGTTTTATTTTGATTATTTGATGTAAATGAACAACAATACACACCATGGAAACATTTTTGTTTGATATGTGTCGAGTGAGATTTTCACCTAGAACCCAAAGGGGGGGTATTGGCACTTTTCATGAAAAAATGTGAAAAAAAAACATTTTCTAAAAATGAAATAAATGCCTTCTATACACCTCAAACATTCACTCTTAAAATAAAATTGTGGTTTTTCGCAATATTTTTAGAAATTTGGGCTCTTTTTGTAACATTAACAACCCCGCTGAAGCATCTTTTATGCTCATTTCTTGTCATTCAGGATTTATTCTGGCTTTTATTTTGTTTATTTGATGAAAATGAAAAACAAAACACATCATGGAAACATTTTTGTTTGATTTGTGTCGAGTGAGATTTTCACCTAGAACCCAAAGGGGGGGGTATTGGCACTTTTCATGGAAAAATGTGAAACAAAACATTTTCTAAAAATGAAATAAATGCCTTCTATACACCTCAAACATTCACTCTTAAACAGAAGGGTGTGGTTTTTCGCAATATTTTTAGAAATTTGGGCTCTTTTAGTAACATTAACAACCCCGCTGAAGCATCTTTTATGCTCATTTCTTGTATTTCAGTATTTATTCTGGGTTTTATTTTGTTTATTTGATGAAAATGAACAACAATACACACCATGGAGACATTTTTGTTTGATTCGTGTCGAGTGAGATTTTCACCTAGAACTCAAAGGGGGGGTATTGGCACTTTTCATGGAAAAATGTGAAAAATTAAAGTTTTTAAAAATGAAATAAATGCCTTCTATACACCTCAAACATTCACTCTTAAACTGAAAATTGTTCTTTTTCGCAATATTTTCAGAAATTTGGGCTCTTTTAGTAACCTTAACACTTGAGCTGAAGCATCTGTAATGCTCATTTCTTATCTTTTAGGATTTATTCTTGGTTTTACTTTGTTTATTTGATGAAAATGAACAACAATACACTCCATGGAAACATTTTTGTTTGATTTGTGTCGAGTGAGATTTTAACCTAGGACCCAAAGGGCACTTTTCATGGAAAAATGTGAAAAATTAAATTTTCTAAAAATGAAATAAATGCCTTCTATACACCTCAAACATTCACTCTTAAACTGAAAATTGTTGTTTTTCGCAATATTTTTAGAAATTTGGGCTCTTTTAATAACATTAACAGTTGCGCTGAAGCATCTTTTATGCTGTTTTCTTGTCTTTCAGGATTTATTCTGGGTTTTATTTTGTTTATTTGATGAAAATGAACAACAATACACACCATGGAAACATTTTTGTTTGATATGTGTCGAGTGAGATTTTCACCTAGAACCCAAAGGGGGGTATTGGAACTTTTCATGGAAAAATGGGAAAAAAAACATTTACTAAAAGTGAAATAAATGCCTTCTATGCACCTCAAGCATTCACTCTTAAACTGAAAATTGTTGTTTTTCGCAATATTTTTAGAAATTTGGGCTCTTTTAGTAACATTAACACTTGCGCTGAAGCATCTTTTATGCTCATTTCTTGTCTTTCAGGATTTATTATGGGTTTAATTTTGTTTATTTAATGAAAATGAACAACAATACGCACCATGGAAACATTTTTGTTTGATTTGTGTCGAGTGAGATTTTCACCTAGAACCCAAAGGGGGGGTATTGGCACTTTTCATGGAAAAATGTAAAAAAATTAAATTTTCTAAAATTGAAATAAATGCCTTCTATACACCTCAAACATTCACTCTAAAATAAAAAGTTGTTGTTTTTCGCAAAATTTTTAGAAATTTGGGCTCTTTTAGTAACATTAAAACTTGCGCTGAAGAATCTTTTATGCTCATTTCTTGTCTTTTAGGATTTATTCTGGGTTTAATTTTTTTATTTGAAGAAAATGAACAACAATACACACCATGGAAACATTTTTGTTTGATTTGTGTCGAGTGAGATTTTCACCTAGAACCCAAAGGGGGGGGGTATTGGCAATTTTCATGGAAAAATGTGAAAAATTAAATTTTCTAAAAATAAAATAAAAACCTTCTATACACCTCAAACATTCACTCTTAAACTGAAAATTGTTGTTTTTCGCAATATTTTTAGAAATTTTGGCTCGTTAAGTAACATTAACATTTGCGCTGAAGCATCTTTTATGCTCATTTCTTGTATTTCAGTATTTATTCTGGGTTTTATTTTGTTTATTTGATGTAAATGAACAACAATACACACCATGGAAACATTTTTGTTTGATATGTGTCGAGTGAGATTTTCACCTAGAACCCAAAGGGGGGTATTGGAACTTTTCATGGAAAAATGTGAAAAATTAAATTTTCTAAAAATGAAATAAATGCCTTCTATACACCTCAAACATTCACTCTTAAACTGAAAATTGTTGTTTTTCGCAATATTTTTAGAAATTTGTGCTCTTTTAGTAACATTTACAACCCCGCTGAAGCATCTGTAATGCTCATTTCTTATCTTTCAGGATTTATTCTTGGTTTTACTTTGTTTATTTGATGAAAATGAACAACAATACACTCCATGGAAACATTTTTGTTTGATTTGTGTCGAGTGAGATTTTAACCTAGGACCCAAAGGGCACTTTTCATGGAAAAATGTGAAAAATTAAATTTTCTAAAAATGAAATAAATGCCTTCTATACACCTCAAACATTCACTCCTAAACTGAAAATTGTTGTTTTTCGCAATATTTTTAGAAATTTGGGCTCTTTTAATAACATTAACAATTCCGGTGAAGCATCTTTCATGCTCATTTCTTGTATTTCAGTATTTATTCTCGGTTTTATTTTGTTTATTTGATGAAAATGAACAACAATACACACCATGGAAACATTTTTGTTTGATTTGTGTCGAGTGAGATTTTCACCTAGAACCCAAAGGGGGGTATTGGAACTTTTCATGGAAAAATGTGAAAAATTAAATTTTCTAAATATGAAATAAATGCCTTCTAAACACCTCAAACATTCACTCTTAAACTGAAAATTGTGGTTTTTCGTAATATTTTTAGAAATTTGGGCTCTTTTCGTAACATTAACAACCCCGCTGAAGCGTCTTTTATGCTCATTTCTTGTATTTCAGTATTTATTCTGGGTTTTATTTTGTTTATTTGATGTAAATGAACAACAATACACACCATGGAAACATTTTTGTTTGATATGTGTCGAGTGAGATTTTCACCTAGAACCCAAAGGGGGGTATTGGAACTTTTCATGGAAAAATGTGAAAAATTAAATTTTCTAAAAATGAAATAAATGCCTTCTATACACCTCAAACATTCACTCTTAAACTGAAAATTGTGGTTTTTCGTAATATTTTTAGAAATTTGGGCTCTTTTCGTAACATTAACAACCCCGCTGAAGCATCTTTTATGCTCATTTCTTGTATTTCAGTATTTATTCTGGGTTTTATTTTGTTTATTTGATGTAAATGAACAACAATACACACCATGGAAACATTTTTGTTTGATATGTGTCGAGTGAGATTTTCACCTAGAACCCAAAGGGGGGTATTGGAACTTTTCATGGAAAAATGTGAAAAATTAAATTTTCTAAAAATGAAATAAATGCCTTCTATACACCTCAAACATTCACTCTAAAACTGAAAATTGTTGTTTTTCGCAATATTTTTAGAAATTTGTGCTCTTTTAGTAACATTTACAACCCCGCTGAAGCATCTGTAATGCTCATTTCTTATCTTTCAGGATTTATTCTTGGTTTTACTTTGTTTATTTGATGAAAATGAACAACAATACACTCCATGGAAACATTTTTGTTTGATTTGTGTCGAGTGAGATTTTAACCTAGGACCAAAAGGGCACTTTTCATGGAAAAATGTGAAAAATTAAATTTTCTAAAAATGAAATAAATGCCTTCTATACACCTCAAACATTCACTCTTAAACTGAAAATTGTTGTTTTTCGCAATATTTTTAGAAATTTGGGCTCTTTTAATAACATTAACAATTCCGGTGAAGCATCTTTCATGCTCATTTCTTGTATTTCAGTATTTATTCTCGGTTTTATTTTGTTTATTTGATGAAAATGAACAACAATACTCATCATGGAAACATTTTTGTTTGATTTGTGTCGAGTGAGATTTTCACCTAGAAATCAAAGGGGGGGTATTGGCACTTTTCATGGAAAAATGTGAAAAATTAAATTTTCTAAAATTGAAATAAATGCCTTCTATACACCTCAAACATTCACTCTAAATCTGAAAATTGTTGTTTTTCGCAATATTTTTAGAAATTTGGGCTCTTTTAGTAACATTAACAGTTGCGCTGAAGCATCTTTTATGCTGTTTTCTTGTCTTTCAGGATTTATTCTGGGTTTTATTTTGTTTATTTGATGAAAATGAACAACAATACACACCATGGAAACATTTTTGTTTGATTTGTGTCGAGTAAGATTTTCACCTAGAACCCAAAGGGGGGTATTGGCACTTTTCATGGAAAAATGTAAAAAAATTAAATTTTCTAAAATTGAAATAAATGCCTTCTATACACCTCAAACATTCACTCTAAAACTGAAAATTGTTGTTTTTCGCAATATTTTTAGAAATTTGGGCTCTTTTAATAACATTAACAATTCCGCTGAAGCATCTTTTATTCTCATTTCTTGTATTTCAGTATTTATTCTCGGTTTTATTTTGTTTATTTGATGTAAATGAACAACAATACACACCATGGAAACATTTTTGTTTGATATGTGTCGAGTGAGATTTTCACCTAGAACCCAAAGGGGGGGTATTGGCACTTTTCATGGAAAAATGTGAAAAATTTAATTTTCTAAAAATGAAATAAATGCCTTCTATACACCTCAAACATTCACTCTTAAACTGAAAATATTTGTTTTTCGCAATATTTTCAGAAATTTGGGCTCTTTTAGTAACCTCAACACTTGAGCTGAAGCATCTTTAATGCTCATTTCTTATCTTTCAGGATTTATTCTTGGTTTTACTTTCTTTATTTGATGAAAATGAACAACAATACACTCCATGGAAACATTTTTGTTTGATTTGTGTCGAGTGAGATTTTAACCTAGAATCCAAAGGGCACTTTTCATGGAAAAATGTGAAAAATTAAATTTTCTAAAAATGAAATAAATGCCTTCTATACACCTCAAACATTCACTCTTAAACTGAAAATTGTTGTTTTTCGCAATATTTTTTGAAATTTGGGCTCTTTTAATAACATTAACAATTCCGCTGAAGCATCTTTTATGCTCATTTCTTGTCTTTCAGGATTTATTCTGGGTTTTATTTTGTTTATTTGATGAAAATGAACAACAATACAAACCATGGAAACATTTTTGTTTGATTTGTGTCGAGTGAGATTTTCACCTAGAACCCAAAGGGGGGGTATTGGCACTTTTCATGGAAAAATGTGAAAAAAAACATTTTCTAAAAATGAAAAAATGCCTTCTATACACCTCAAACATTCACTCAAAGTCTGAAAATTATTGTTTTTCGCATTATATTTTTAGAAATTTGGGCTCTTTTAGTAACATTAACACTTGCGCTGAAGCATCTTTTATGCTCATTTATTTTCTTTCAGGATTTATTCTGGGTTTTATTTTGTTTATTTAATGAAAATGAACAACAATACACCCCATGGAAACATTTTTGTTTAATTTTTGTCGAGTGAGATTTTCACCTAGAACCCAAAGGGGGGGTATCGGCACTTTTCATGGAAAAATGTGAAAAATTAAATTTTCTAAATATTAAATAAATGCCCTCTATACACCTCAAACATTCACTCTAAAACTGAAAATTGTTGTTTTTCGAAAAATTTTTAGAAATTTGGGCTCTTTTAGTAACATTAACACTTTCGCTGAAGCATCTTTTATGCTCATTTCTTGTCTTTCACTATTTATTCTGGGTTTTATTTTGTTTATTTCATGAAAATGAACAACAATACACACCATGGAAACATTTTTGTTTGATTTGTGTCAAGTGAGATTTTCACCTAGAACTAAAAGGGGGGGTATTGGCACTTTTCATGGAAAAATTTGAAAAATTAAATTTTCTACAATTGAAATAAATGCCTTCTATACACCTCAAACATTCACTCTTGAACAGAAGATTGGGGTTTTTCGCAATATTTTTAGAAATTTTGGCTCTTTTAGTAACATTAACAACCCCGCTGATGCATCTTTTATGCTCATTTCTTGTCTTTCAGGATTTATTCTGGCTTTTATTTTGTTTATTTGATGAAAATGAACAACAATACACACCATGGAAACATTTTTGTTTGATTTGTGTCGAGTGAGATTTTCACCTAAAACCAAAAGGGGGGGGTATTGGCACTTTTCATGGAAAAATGTGAAAAATTAAATTTTCTAAAAATTAAATAAAAGCCTTCTATACACCTCAAACATTCACTCTTAATCTGAAAATTGTTGTTTTTCGCAATATTTTTAGAAATTTTGGCTCTTTTAGTAACATTAACACTTTCGCTGAAGCATCTTTTATGCTCATTTCTTGCCTTTCAGGATTTATTCTGGGTTTTATTTTGTTTACTAGATGAAAATGAACAAAAATACACACCATGGAAACATTTTTGTTTGATTTGTGTCGAGTGAGATTTTCACCTAGAACCCAAAGGGGGGGTATCGGCACTTTTCATGGAAAAATGTGAAAAATTAAATTTCCTAAATATGAAATAAATGCCCTCTATACACCTCAAACATTTACTCAAAATCTGAAAATTATTGTTTTTCGCAATATTTTTAGAAATTTGGGCTCTTTTAGTAACATTAACACTTGCGCTGAACCATCTTTTATGCTCATTTATTTTATTTCAGGATTTATTCTGGGTTTTATTTTGTTTATTTGATGAAAATGAACAACAATACACCCCATGGAAACATTTTTGTTTGATTTGTGTCGAGTGAGATTTTCACCTAGAACCCAAAGGGGGGGTATCGGCACTTTTCATGGAAAAATGTGAAAAATTAAATTTCCTAAATATGAAATAAATGCCCTCTATACACCCCTAACATTCACTCAAAATCTGAAAATTTTTGTTTTTCGCAATATTTTTAGAAATTTGGGCTCTTTTAGTAACATTAACACTTGCGCTGAAGCATCTTTTATGCTCATTTCTTTTCTTTCACTATTTATTCTGGGTTTTATTTTGTTCATTTGATGAAAATAAACAACAATACACCCCATGGAAACATTTTTGTTTGATTTGTGTCGAGTGAGATTTTCACCTAGAACCCAAAGGGGGGGTATCGGCACTTTTCATGGAAAAATGTGAAAAATTAAATTTTCTAAATATTAAATAAATGCCCTCTATACACCTCGAACATTCACTCTAAAACTGAAAATTGTTGTTTTTCGCAATATTTTTAGAAATTTTGGCTCTTTTATTAACATTATCACTTGCGCTGCAGGATCTTTTATGCTCATTTCTTGTCTTTCAGGATTTATTCTGGGTTTTATTTTGTTTGTTTGATGAAAATGAAAAACAATACACACCATGGAAACATTTTTGTTTGATTTGTGTCGAGTGAGATTTTCACCTAGAACCCAAAGGGGGGGTATCGGCACTTTTCATGGAAAAATGTGAAAATTAAATTTTCTAAAAATGAAATAAATGCCTTCTATACACCTCAAACATTCAATCTAAATCTGAAAATTGTTGTTTTTCGAAATATTTTTAGAAATTTGGGCTCTTTTAGTAACATTAACACTTTCGCTGAAGCATCTTTTATGCTCATTTCTTGTCTTTCACTATTTATTCTGGGTTTTATTTTGTTTATTTCATGAAAATGAACAACAATACACACCATGGAAACATTTTTGTTTGATTTGTGTCAAGTGAGATTTTCACCTAGAACTAAAAGGGGGGGTATTGGCACTTTTCATGGAAAAATTTGAAAAATTAAATTTTCTACAATTGAAATAAATGCCTTCTATACACCTCAAACATTCACTCTTGAACAGAAGATTGGGGTTTTTCGCAATATTTTTAGAAATTTTGGCTCTTTTAGTAACATTAACAACCCCGCTGATGCATCTTTTATGCTCATTTCTTGTCTTTCAGGATTTATTCTGGGGTTTTTTTTGTTTATTTGATGAAAATGAAAACCAATACACACCGTGGAAATATTTTTGTTTAATTTGTGTCGAGTGAGATTTTCACCTTGAACCCAAAGGGGGGGGGTATTGGCACTTTTCATGGAAAAATGTAAAAAAATTAAATTTTCTAAAATTGAAATAAATGCCTTCTAGACACCTCAAACATTCACTCTAAAACAGAAGATTTTTGTTTTTCGCAATATTTTTAGAAATTTGGGCTCTTTTAGTAACTATAACAACCCCGCTGAAGCATCTTTTATGCTCATTTCTTGTCTTTCAGGATTTATTCTGGGTTTTATTTTGTTTATTTGATGAAAATGAACAACAATACACACCATGGAAACATTTTTGTTTGATTTGTGTCGAGTGAGATTTTCACCTAGAACCCAAAGGGGGGGGTATTGGCACTTTCCATGGAAAAATGTAAAAAAATTAAATTTTCTAAAATTGAAATAAATGCCTTCTAGACACCTCAAACATTCACTCTAAAACAGAAGATTTTTGTTTTTCGCAATATTTTTAGAAATTTGGGCTCTTTTAGTAACTATAACAACCCCGCTGAAGCATCTTTTATGCTCATTTCTTGTCTTTCAGGATTTATTCTGGGTTTTATTTTGTTTATTTGATGAAAATGAACAACAATAAAACCATGGAAACATTTTTGTTTGATTTGTGTCGAGTGAGATTTTCACCTAGAACCCAAAGGGGGGGTATTGGCACTTTTCATGGAAAAATGTGAAAAAAAACATTTTCTAAAAATGAAAAAATGCCTTCTATACACCTCAAACATTCACTCAAAGTCTGAAAATTATTGTTTTTCGCAATATTTTTAGAAATTTGGGCTCTTTTAGTAACATTAACACGCGCTGAAGCATCTTTTATGCTCATTTCTTATCTTTCAGGATTTATTCTGGGTTTTACTTTGTTTTTTTGATGAAAATGAGCAACAATACACAACATGTAAACATTTTTGTTTGATTTTTGGCGAGTGAGATTTTCACCTAGAACCCAAAGGGGGGGTATCGGCACTTTTCATGGAAAAATGTGAAAAATTAAATTTTCTAAATATGAAATAAATGCCCTCTATACACCTCAAACATTCACTCAAAATCTGAAAATTGTTGTTTTTCGAAAAATTTTTAGAAATTTGGGCTCTTTTAGTAACATTAACACTTTCGCTGAAGCATCTTTTATGCTCATTTCTTGTCTTTCACTATTTATTCTGGGTTTTATTTTGTTTATTTCATGAAAATGAACAACAATACACACCATGGAAACATTTTTGTTTGATTTGTGTCAAGTGAGATTTTCACCTAGAACTAAAAGGGGGGGTATTGGCACTTTTCATGGAAAAATTTGAAAAATTAAATTTTCTACAATTGAAATAAATGCCTTCTATACACCTCAAACATTCACTCTTGAACAGAAGATTGGGGTTTTTCGCAATATTTTTAGAAATTTTGGCTCTTTTAGTAACATTAACAACCCCGCTGATGCATCTTTTATGCTCATTTCTTGTCTTTCAGGATTTATTCTGGGTTTTATTTTGTTTATTTGATGAAAATGAAAACCAATACACACCGTGGAAACATTTTTGTTTAATTTGTGTCGATTGAGATTTTCACCTTGAACCCAAAGGGGGGGGGGTATTGGCACTTTTCATGGAAAAATGTAAAAAAATTAAATTTTCTAAAATTGAAATAAATGCCTTCTAGACACCTCAAACATTCACTCTAAAACCGAAGATTTTTGTTTTTCGCAATATTTTTAGAAATTTGGGCTCTTTTAGTAACTATAACAACCCCGCTGAAGCATCTTTTATGCTCATTTCTTGTCTTTCAGGATTTATTCTGGGTTTTATTTTGTTTACTTGATGAAAATGAACAACAATACACACCATGGAAACATTTTTGTTTGATTTGTGTCGAGTGAGATTTTCACCTAGAACCAAAAGGGGGGGGTATTGGCACTTTTCATGGAAAAATGTGAAAAATTAAATTTTCTAAAAATTAAATAAAAGCCTTCAATACACCTCAAACATTCACTCTTAATCTGAAAATTGTTGTTTTTCGCAATATTTTTAGAAATTTTGGCTCTTTTAGTAACATTAACACTTTCGCTGAAGCATCTTTTATGCTCATTTCTTGCCTTTCAGGATTTATTCTGGGTTTAATTTTGTTTATTTAATGAAAATGAACAACAATACACACCATGGAAACATTTTTGTTTGATTTGTGGCGAGTGAGATTTTCACCTTGAACCCAAAGGGGGGGGTATTGGCACTTTTCATGGAAAAATGTGAAAAATTAAATTTCCTAAATATGAAATAAATGCCCTCTATACACCTCAAACATTCACTCAAAATCTGAAAATTATTGTTTTTCGCAATATTTTTAGAAATTTGGGCTCTTTTAGTAACATTAACACTTGCGCTGAAGCATCTTTTATGCTCATTTATATTCTTTCAGGATTTATTCTGGGTTTTATTTTGTTTATTTGATGAAAATGAACAACAATACACCCCATGGAAACATTTTTGTTTGATTTTTGTCGAGTGAGATTTTCACCTAGAACCCAAAGGGGGGGTATCGGCACTTTTCATGGAAAAATGTTAAAAAAAACATTTTCTAAAAATGAAATAAATGCCTTCTCTACACCTCAAACATTCACTCAAAATCTGAAAATTTTTGTTATTCGCAATATTTTTAGAAATTTGGGCTCTTTTAGTAACATTAACACTTGCGCTGAAGCATCTTTTATGCTCATTTCTTTTCTTTCACTATTTATACTGGGTTTTATTTTGTTCATTTGATGAAAATGAACAACAATACACCCCATGGAAACATTTTTGTTTGATTTGTGTCGAGTGAGATTTTCACCTAGAACCCAAAGGGGGGGTATCGGCACTTTTCATGGAAAAATGTGAAAAATTAAATTTTCTAAATATGAAATAAATGCCCTCTATACACCTCAAACATTCACTCTAAAACTGAAAATTGTTGTTTTTCGCAATATTTTTAGAAATTTTGGGTCTTTTATTAACATTATCACTTGCGCTGCAGGATCTTTTATGCTCATTTCTTGTCTTTCAGGATTTATTCTGGGTTTTATTTTGTTTGTTTGATGAAAATGAAAAACAATACACACCATGGAAACATTTTTGTTTGATTTGTGTCGAGTGAGATTTTCACCTAGAACCCAAAGGGGGGGTATCGGCACTTTTCATGGAAAAATGTGAAAATTAAATTTTCTAAAAATGAAATAAATGCCTTCTATACACCTCAGACATTCAATCTAAATCTGAAAATTGTTGTTTTTCGAAATATTTTTAGAAATTTGGGCTCTTTTAGTAACATTAACACTTTCGCTGAAGCATCTTTTATGCTCATTTCTTGTCTTTCACTATTTATTCTGGGTTTTATTTTGTTTATTTCATGAAAATGAACAACAATACACACCATGGAAACATTTTTGTTTGATATGTGTCAAGTGAGATTTTCACCTAGAACTAAAAAGGGGGTTATTGGCACTTTTCATGGAAAAATTTGAAAAATTAAATTTTCTACAATTGAAATAAATGCCTTCTATACAACTCAAACATTCACTCTTGAACAGAAGATTGGGGTTTTTCGCAATATTTTTAGAAGTTTTGGCTCTTTTAGTAACATTAACAACCCCTCTGATGCATCTTTTATGCTCATTTCTTGTCTTTCAGGATTTATTCTGGGGTTTTTTTTGTTTATTTGATGAAAATGAAAACCAATACACACCGTGGAAACATTTTTGTTTAATTTGTGTCGAGTGAGATTTTCACCTTGAACCCAAAGGGGGGGGGGGTATTGGCACTTTTCATGGAAAAATGTAAAAAAATTAAATTTTCTAAAATTGAAATAAATGCCTTCTAGACACCTCAAACATTCACTCTAAAACAGAAGATTTTTGTTTTTCGCAATATTTTTAGAAATTTTGGCTCTTTTAGTAACTATAACAACCCTGCTGAAGAATCTTTTATGCTCATTTCTTGTCTTTCAGGATTTATTCTGGGTTTTATTTTGTTTACTTGATGAAAATGAACAACAATACACACCATGGAAACATTTTTGTTTGATTTGTGTCGAGTGAGATTTTCACCTAGAACCAAAAGGGGGGGGTATTGGCACTTTTCATGGAAAAATGTGAAAAATTAAATTTTCTAAAAATTAAATAAAAGCCTTCTATACACCTCAAACATTCACTCTTAATCTGAAAATTGTTGTTTTTCGCAATATTTTTAGAAATTTTGGCTCTTTTAGTAACATTAACACTTTCGCTGAAGCATCTTTTATGCTCATTTCTTGCCTTTCAGGATTTATTCTGGGTTTAATTTTGTTTATTTAATGAAAATGAACAACAATACACACCATGGAAACATTTTTGTTTGATTTGTGGCGAGTGAGATTTTCACCTTGAACCCAAAGGGGGGGGTATTGGCACTTTTCATGGAAAAATGTGAAAAAAAACATTTTCTAAAAATGAAATAAATGCCTTCTATACACCTCAAACATTCACTCTAAATCTGAAAATTGTTGTTTTTCGCTTTCGCTTCACTTGCGCTGAAGCATCTTTTATGCTCATTTCTTGTCTTTCAGGATTTATTCTGGGTTTTATTTTGTTTACTAGATGAAAATGAACAAAAATACACACCATGGAAACATTTTTGTTTGATTAGTGTCGAGTGAGATTTTCACCTTGAACCCAAAGGGGGGGGGGTATCGGCACTTTTCATGGAAAAATGTGAAAAATTAAATTTCCTAAATATGAAATAAATGCCCTCTATACACCTCAAACATTCACTCAAAATCTGAAAATTATTGTTTTTCGCAATATTTTTAGAAATTTGGGCTCTTTTAGTAACATTAACACTTGCGCTGAAGCATCTTTTATGCTCATTTATTTTCTTTCAGGATTTATTCTGGGTTTTATTTTGTTTATTTGATGAAAATGAACAACAATACACCCCATGGAAACATTTTTGTTTGATTTTTGTCGAGTGAGATTTTCACCTAGAACCCAAAGGGGGGGTATCGGCACTTTTCATGGAAAAATGTGAAAAAAAACATTTTCTAAAAATGAAATAAATGCCTTCTCTACACCTCAAACATTCACTCAAAATCTGAAAATTTTTGTTTTTCGCAATATTTTTAGAAATTTGGGCTCTTTTAGTAACATTAACACTTGCGCTGAAGCATCTTTTATGCTCATTTCTTTTCTTTCACTATTTATTCTGGGTTTTATTTTGTTCATTTGATGAAAATGAACAACAATACACCCCATGGAAACATTTTTGTTTGATTTGTGTCGAGTGAGATTTTCACCTAGAACCCAAAGGGGGGGTATCGGCACTTTTCATGGAAAAATGTGAAAAATTAAATTTTCTAAATATGAAATAAATGCCCTCTATACACCTCAAACATTCACTCTAAAACTGAAAATTGTTGTTTTTCGCAATATTTTTAGAAATTTTGGCTCTTTTATTAACATTATCACTTGCGCTGCAGGATCTTTTATGCTCATTTCTTGTCTTTCAGGATTTATTCTGGGTTTTATTTTGTTTGTTTGATGAAAATGAAAAACAATACACACCATGGAAACATTTTTGTTTGATTTGTGTCGAGTGAGATTTTCACCTAGAACCCAAAGGGGGGGTATCGGCACTTTTCATGGAAAAATGTGAAAATTAAATTTTCTAAAAATGAAATAAATGCCTTCTATACACCTCAGACATTCAATCTAAATCTGAAAATTGTTGTTTTTCGAAATATTTTTAGAAATTTGGGCTCTTTTAGTAACATTAACACTTTCGCTGAAGCATCTTTTATGCTCATTTCTTGTCTTTCACTATTTATTCTGGGTTTTATTTTGTTTATTTCATGAAAATGAACAACAATACACACCATGGAAACATTTTTGTTTGATTTGTGTCAAGTGAGATTTTCACCTAGAACTAAAAGGGGGGGTATTGGCACTTTTCATGGAAAAATTTGAAAAATTAAATTTTCTACAATTGAAATAAATGCCTTCTATACACCTCAAACATTCACTCTTGAACAGAAGATTGGGGTTTTTCGCAATATTTTTAGAAATTTGGGCTCTTTTAGTAACATTAACACTTTCGCTGAAGCATCTTTTATGCTCATTTCTTGTCTTTCACTATTTATTCTGGGTTTTATTTTGTTTATTTCATGAAAATGAACAACAATACACACCATGGAAACATTTTTGTTTGATATGTGTCGAGTGAGATTTCCACCTAGAACTAAAATGGGGGTTATTGGCACTTTTCATGGAAAAATTTGAAAAATTAAATTTTCTACAATTGAAATAAATGCCTTCTATACAACTCAAACATTCACTCTTGAACAGAAGATTGGGGTTTTTCGCAATATTTTTAGAAGTTTTGGCTCTTTTAGTAACATTAACAACCCCGCTGATGCATCTTTTATGCTCATTTCTTGTCTTTCAGGATTTATTCTGGGGTTTTTTTTGTTTATTTGATGAAAATGAAAACCAATACACACCGTGGAAACATTTTTGTTTAATTTGTGTCGAGTGAGATTTTCACCTTGAACCCAAAGGGGGGGGGTATTGGCACTTTTCATGGAAAAATGTAAAAAAATTAAATTTTCTAAAATTGAAATAAATGCCTTCTAGACACCTCAAACATTCACTCTAAAACAGAAGATTTTTGTTTTTCGCAATATTTTTAGAAATTTGGGCTCTTTTAGTAACTATAACAACCCCGCTGAAGCATCTTTTATGCTCATTTCTTGTCTTTCAGGATTTATTCTGGGTTTTATTTTGTTTACTTGATGAAAATGAACAACAATACACACCATGGAAACATTTTTGTTTGATTTGTGTCGAGTGAGATTTTCACCTAGAACCAAAAGGGGGGGGTATTGGCACTTTTCATGGAAAAATGTGAAAAATTAAATTTTCTAAAAATTATATAAAAGCCTTCTATACACCTCAAACATTCACTCTTAATCTGAAAATTGTTGTTTTTCGCAATATTTTTAGAAATTTTGGCTCTTTTAGTAACATTAACACTTTCGCTGAAGCATCTTTTATGCTCATTTCTTGCCTTTCAGGATTTATTCTGGGTTTAATTTTGTTTATTTAATGAAAATGAACAACAATACACACCATGGAAACATTTTTGTTTGATTTGTGGCGAGTGAGATTTTCACCTTGAACCCAAAGGGGGGGGTATTGGCACTTTTCATGGAAAAATGTGAAAAAAAACATTTTCTAAAAATGAAATAAATGCCTTCTATACACCTCAAACATTCACTCTAAATCTGAAAATTGTTGTTTTTCGCTTTCGCTTCACTTGCGCTGAAGCATCTTTTATGCTCATTTCTTGTCTTTCAGGATTTATTCTGGGTTTTATTTTGTTTACTAGATGAAAATGAACAAAAATACACACCATGGAAACATTTTTGTTTGATTAGTGTCGAGTGAGATTTTCACCTTGAACCCAAAGGGGGGGGGTATCGGCACTTTTCATGGAAAAATGTGAAAAAAAACATTTTCTAAAAATGAAATAAATGCCTTCTCTACACCTCAAACATTCACTCAAAATCTGAAAATTTTTGTTTTTCGCAATATTTTTAGAAATTTGGGCTCTTTTAGTAACATTAACACTTGCGCTGAAGCATCTTTTATGCTCATTTATTTTCTTTCAGGATTTATTCTGGGTTTTATTTTGTTTATTTGATGAAAATGAACAACAATACACCCCATGGAAACATTTTTGTTTGATTTTTGTCGAGTGAGATTTTTACCTAGAACCCAAAGGGGGGGTATCGGCACTTTTCATGGAAAAATGTGAAAAAAAACATTTTCTAAAAATGAAATAAATGCCTTCTCTACACCTCAAACATTCACTCAAAATCTGAAAATTTTTGTTTTTCGCAATACTTTTAGAAATTTGGGCTCTTTTAGTAACATTAACACTTGCGCTGAAGCATCTTTTATGCTCATTTCTTTTCTTTCACTATTTATTCTGGGTTTTATTTTGTTCATTTGATGAAAATGAACAACAATACACCCCATGGAAACATTTTTGTTTGATTTGTGTCGAGTGAGATTTTCACCTAGAACCCAAAGGGGGGGTATCGGCACTTTTCATGGAAAAATGTGAAAAATTAAATTTTCTAAATATGAAATAAATGCCCTCTATACACCTCAAACATTCACTCTAAAACTGAAAATTGTTGTTTTTCGCAATATTTTTAGAAATTTTGGCTCTTTTATTAACATTATCACTTGCGCTGCAGGATCTTTTATGCTCATTTCTTGTCTTTCAGGATTTATTCTGGGTTTTATTTTGTTTGTTTGATGAAAATGAAAAACAATACACACCATGGAAACATTTTTGTTTGATTTGTGTCGAGTGAGATTTTCACCTAGAACCCAAAGGGGGGGTATCGGCACTTTTCATGGAAAAATGTGAAAATTAAATTTTCTAAAAATGAAATAAATGCCTTCTATACACCTCAGACATTCAATCTAAATCTGAAAATTGTTGTTTTTCGAAATATTTTTAGAAATTTGGGCTCTTTTAGTAACATTAACACTTTCGCTGAAGCATCTTTTATGCTCATTTCTTGTCTTTCACTATTTATTCTGGGTTTTATTTTGTTTATTTCATGAAAATGAACAACAATACACACCATGGAAACATTTTTGTTTGATTTGTGTCAAGTGAGATTTTCACCTAGAACTAAAAGGGGGGGTATTGGCACTTTTCATGGAAAAATTTGAAAAATTAAATTTTCTACAATTGAAATAAATGCCTTCTATACACCTCAAACATTCACTCTTGAACAGAAGATTGGGGTTTTTCGCAATATTTTTAGAAATTTTGGCTCTTTTAGTAACATTAACAACCCCGCTGATGCATCTTTTATGCTCATTTCTTGTCTTTCAGGATTTATTCTGGGGTTTTTTTTGTTTATTTGATGAAAATGAAAACCAATACACAACGTGGAAACATTTTTGTTTAATTTGTGTCGAGTAAGATTTTCACCTTGAACCCAAAGGGGGGGGGGTATTGGCACTTTTCATGGAAAAATGTAAAAAAATTAAATTTTCTAAAATTGAAATAAATGCCTTCTAGACACCTCAAACATTCACTCTAAAACAGAAGATTTTTGTTTTCCGCAATATTTTTAGAAATTTGGGCTCTTTTAGTAACTATAACAACCCCGCTGAAGCATCTTTTATGCTCATTTCTTGTCTTTCAGGATTTATTCTGGGTTTTATTTTGTTTATTTGATGAAAATGAACAACAATACACACCATGGAAACATTTTTGTTTGATTTGTGTCGAGTGAGATTTTCACCTAGAACCCAAAGGGGGGGTATTGGCACTTTTCATGGAAAAATGTGAAAAATTAAATTTTCAAAAATGAAATAAATGCCTTCTATGCACCTCAAACATTCACTCTTAAACAGAAGATTGTTGTTTTTCGTAATATTTTCAGAAATTTGGGCTCTTTTAGTAACCTTATCACTTGAGCTGAAGCATCTTTAATGCTCATTTCTTATCTTTCAGGATTTATTCTTGGTTTTACTTTGTTTACTTGATGAAAATGAACAACAATACACACCATGGAAACATTTTTGTTTGATTTGTGTCGAGTGAGATTTTCACCTAGAACCCAAAGGGGGGGTATTGGCACTTTTCATGGAAAAATGTGAAAAAAAACATTTTCTAAAAATGAAAAAATGCCTTCTATACACCTCAAACATTCACTCAAAATCTGAAAATTATTGTTTTTCGCAATATTTTTAGAAATTTGGGCTCTTTTAGTAACATTAACACTTGCGCTGAAGCATCTTTTATGCTCATTTATTTTCTTTCAGGATTTATTCTGGGTTTTATTTTGTTTATTTGATGAAAATGAACAACAATACACCCCATGGAAACATTTTTGTTTAATTTTTGTCGAGTGAGATTTTCACCTAGAACCCAAAGGGGGGGGTATTGGCACTTTTCATGGAAAAATGTGAAAAATAACATTTACTAAAAATGAAAAAAATGCCTTTTATGCACCTCAAACATTCACTCTAAAACAGAAGATTGTTGTTTTTCGCCATATTTTCAGAAATTTGGGCTCTTTTAGTAACCTTAACACTTGAGCTGAAGCATCTTTTATGCTCATTTCTTATCTTTCAGGATTTATTCTGGGTTTTACTTTGTTTTTTTGATGAAAATGAGCAACAATACACACCATGTAAACATTTTTGTTTGATTTTTGTCGAGTGAGATTTTCACCTAGAACCCAAAGGGGGGGTATCGGCACTTTTCATGGAAAAATGTGAAAAATTAAATTTTCTAAATATGAAATAAATGCCCTCTATACACCTCAAACATTCACTCTAAAACTGAAAATTGTTGTTTTTCGCAATATTTTTAGAAATTTTGGCTCTTTTATTAACATTATCACTTGCGCTGCAGGATCTTTTATGCTCATTTCTTGTCTTTCAGGATTTATTCTGGGTTTTATTTTGTTTGTTTGATGAAAATGAAAAACAATACACACCATGGAAACATTTTTGTTTGATTTGTGTCGAGTGAGATTTTCACCTAGAACCCAAAGGGGGGGGGGTATTGGCACTTTTCATGGAAAAATGTGAAAATTAAATTTTCTAAAAATGAAATAAATGCCTTCTATAAACCTCAAACATTCAATCTAAATCTGAAAATTGTTGTTTTTCGAAAAATTTTTAGAAATTTGGGCTCTTTTAGTAACATTAACACTTTCGCTGAAGCATCTTTTATGCTCATTTCTTGTCTTTCACTATTTATTCTGGGTTTTATTTTGTTTATTTCATGAAAATGAACATCAATACACACCATGGAAACATTTTTGTTTGATTTGTGTCAAGTGAGATTTTCACCTAGAACTAAAAGGGGGGGTATTGGCACTTTTCATGGAAAAATTTGAAAAATTAAATTTTCTACAATTGAAATAAATGCCTTCTAGACACCTCAAACATTCACTCTAAAACAGAAGATTTTTTTTTTTTGGCAATATTTTTAGAAATTTGGGCTCTTTTAGTAACTATAACAACCCCGCTGAAGCATCTTTTATGCTCATTTCTTGTCTTTCAGGATTTATTCTGGGTTTTATTTTGTTTACTTGATGAAAATGAACAACAATACACACCATGGAAACATTTTTGTTTGATTTGTGTCGAGTGAGATTTTCACCTAGAACCTAAAGGGGGGTATTGGCACTTATCATGGAAAAATGTGAAAAAAAACATTTTCTAAAAATGAAATTAATGCCTTCTATACACCTCAAACATTCACTCTTAAAAAGAAGATTGTGGTTTTTCGCAATATTTTTGGAAATTTTGGCTCTTTTAGTAACTAACATTAACACTTCCGCTGAAGCATCTTTTATGCTCATTTCTTGTCTTTCAGGATTTATTCTGGGTTTTATTTTGTTTATTTGATGAAAATTAACAACAATACACACCATGGAAACATTTTTGTTTGATTTGTGTCGAGTGAGATTTTCACCTAGAACCTAAAGGGGGGTATTGGCACTTATCATGGAAAAATGTGAAAAAAAAACATTTTCTAAAAATGAAATTAATGCCTTCTATACACCTCAAACATTCACTCTTAAAAAGAAGATTGTGGTTTTTCGCAATATTTTTGGAAATTTTGGCTCTTTTAGTAACTAACATTAACACTTCCGCTGAAGCATCTTTTATGCTCATTTCTTGCCTTTCAGGATTTATTCTGGGTTTAATTTTGTTTATTTAATGAAAATGAACAACAATACACACCATGGAAACATTTTTGTTTGATTTGTGGCGAGTGAGATTTTCACCTTGAACCCAAAGGGGGGGGGGGGTATTGGCTCTTTTCATGGAAAAATGTGAAAAAAAACATTTTCTAAAAATGAAATAAATGCCTTCTATACATCTCAAACATTCACTCTAAATCTGAAAATTGTTGTTTTTCGCTTTCGCTTCACTTGCGCTGAAGCATCTTTTATGCTCATTTCTTGTCTTTCAGGATTTATTCTGGGTTTTATTTTGTTTACTAGATGAAAATGAACAAAAATACACACCATGGAAACATTTTTGTTTGATTAGTGTCGAGTGAGATTTTCACCTTGAACCCAAAGGGGGGGGGGTATCGGCACTTTTCATGGAAAAATGTGAAAAATTAAATTTTCTAAATATGAAATAAATGCCCTCTATACACCTCAAACATTCACTCTAAAACTGAAAATTGTTGTTTTTCGCAATATTTTTAGAAATTTGGGCTCTTTTAGTAACATTAACACTTTCGCTGAAGCATCTTTTATGCTCATTTCTTGTCTTTCACTATTAATTCTGGGTTTTATTTTGTTTATTTCATGAAAATGAACAACAATACACACCATTGAAACATTTTTGTTTGATTTGTGTCGAGTGAGAATTTCACCTAGAACCTAAAGGGGGGTATAGGCACTTTTCATGGAAAAATTTGAAAATTAAATTTTCTAAAAATGAAATAAATGCCTTCTATACACCTCAAACATTCACTCTAAATCTGAAAATTGTTGTTTTTTGCAATATTTTTAGAAATTTGGGCTCTTTTAGTAACATTAACACTTTCGCTGAAGCATCTTTTATGCTCATTTCTTGCCTATCAGGATTTATTCTGGGTTTAATTTTGTTTATTTAATGAAAATGAACTACAATACACACCATGGAAACATTTTTGTTTGATTTGTATCGAGGGAGATTTTCACCTAGAACCCAAAGGGGGGGGTATTGGCACTTTTCATGGAAAAATGAGAAAAAATAAATTTTCTAAAAATGAAATAAATGCCTTCTATACACCTCAAACATTCACTCTAAATCTGAAAATTGTTGTTTTTCGCAATATTTTTAGAAATTTTGGCTCTTTTAGTAACATTAACACTTTCGCTGAAGCATCTTTTATGCTCATTTCTTGTCTTTCAGGATTAATTCCGGGTTTTATTTTGTTTACTTGATGAAAATGAACAACAATACACACCATGGAAACATATTTGTTTGAATTGTGTCGAGTGAGATTTTCACCTAGAACCCAACGGGGGGGTATTGGCACTTTTCATGGAAAAATGTGAAAAATTAAATTTTTTACAATTGAAATAAATGCCTTCTATACACCTCAAAATTCACTCTTAAAAAGAAGATTGTGGTTTTTCGCAATATTTTTGGAAATTTTGGCTCTTTTAGTAACTAACATTAACACTTCCGCTGAAGCATCTTTTATGCTCATTTCTTGTCTTTCAGGATTAATTCCGGGTTTTATTTTGTTTACTTGATGAAAATGAACAACAATACATACCATGGAAACATTTTTGTTTGATTTGTGTCGAGTGAGATTTTCACCTAGAACCCAAAGGGGGGGTATTGGCACTTTTCATGGAAAAATTTGAAAAATTAAATTTTCTACAATTGAAATAAATGCCTTCTATACACCTCAAACATTCACTCTTGAACAGAAGATTGTGGTTTTTCGCAATATTTTTAGAAATTTTGGCTCTTTTGGTAACATTAACAACCCCGCTGATGCATCTTTTATGCTCATTTCTTGTCTTTCAGGATTTATTCTGGGGTTTTTTTTGTTTATTTGATGAAAATGAAAACCATAACACCATGGAAACATTTTTGTTTGATTTGTGTCGAGTGAGATTTTCACCTAGAACCAAAAGGGGGGGGTATTGGCACTTTTCATGGAAAAATTTGAAAATTAAATTTTCTAAAAATGAAATAAATGCCTTCTATACACCTCAAACATTCACTCTAAATCTGAAAATTGTTGTTTTTCTTAATATTTTCAGAAATTTGGGCTCTTTTAGTAACATTAACACTTGCGCTGAAGCATCTTTTATGCTCATTTTGTGTATTTCAGTATTTACTCTGGGTTTTTTTTGTTTATTTAATGAAAATGAACTACAATACACACCATGGAAACATTTTTGTTTGATTTGTATCGAGTGAGATTTTCACCTAGAACCCAAAGGGGGGGGTATTGGCACTTTTCAAGGAAAAATGTGAAAAATAACATTTACTAAAAATGAAGTAAATGCCTTCTATGCACCTCAAACATTCACTCTAAAACAGAAGATTGTTGTTTTTCTTAATATTTTCAGAAATTTGGGCTCTTTTAGTAACCTTAACACTTAGCTGAAGCATCTTTTATGCTCATTTCCTGTCTTTCAGGATTTATTCTGGGTTTTATTTTATTTATTTGATGAAAATGAACAGCAATACACACCATGGAAACATTTTTGTTTGATTTGTGTCGAGTGAGATTTTCACCTAGAACCCAAAGGGGGGGGTATTGGCAGTTTTCATGGAAAAATGTGAAAATTTAAATTTTCTAAAAATGAAATAAATGCCTTCTATACACCTCGAACATTCACTCTTAAACTGATAATTGTTGTTAATTGCAATATTTTTAGAAATTTGGGCTCTTTTAGTAACATTAACACTTCCGCTGAAGCAACTTTAATGCTCATTTCTTGTCTTTCAGGATTTATTCTGGGTTTTATTTTGTTTATTTGATGAAAATGAAAAACAATACACACCATGGAAACATTTTTGTTTGATTTGTGTCGAGTGAGATTTTCACCTAGAACCCAAAGGGGGGGGTATTGGCACTTTTCATGGAAAAATGAGAAAAAATAAATTTTCTTAAAATGAAATAAATGCCTTCTATACACCTCAAACATTCACTCTAAATCTGAAAATTGTTGTTTTTCGCAATATTTTTAGAAATTTTGGCTCTTTTAGTAACATTAACACTTTCGCTGAAGCATCTTTTATGCCCATTTCTTGCCTTTCAGGATTTATTCTGGGTTTAATTTTGTTTATTTAATGAAAATGAACTACAATACACACCATGGAAACATTTTTGTTTGATTTGTGTCGTGTGAGATTTTCACCTAGAACCCAAAGGGGGGGGGTATTGGCACTTTTCAAGAAAAAATGTGAAAAATAACATTTACTTAAAATGAAATAAATGCCTTCTATGCACCTCAAACATTCACTCTAAAACTGAAAATTGTTGTTTTTCGCCATATTTTTAGAAATTTGGGCTCCTTTAATAACATTAACAACCCCGCTGTAGCATCTTTTATGCTCATTTCTTGTCTTTCAGGATTTATTCTGGGTTTTATTTTGTTTATTTGATGAAAATGAAAAACAATACACACCATGGAAACATTTTTGTTTGATTTGTGTCGAGTGAGATTTTCACCTAGAACCCAAAGGGGGGGGTATTGGCACTTTTCATGGAAAAATTTGAAAATTAAATTTTCTAAAAATGAAAAAAATGCCTTCTATACACCTCAAACATTCACTCTAAAACAGAAGATTGTTGTTTTTCGCAATATTTTAGAAATTTTGGCTCTTTTAGTAACATTAACACTTTCGCTGAAGCATCTTTTATGCCCATTTCTTGCCTTTCAGGATTTATTCTGGGTTTAATTTTGTTTATTTAATGAAAATGAACTACAATACACACCATGGAAACATTTTTGTTTGAAATGTGTCGAGTGAGATTTTCACCTAGAACGCAAAGGGGGGGGGTATTGGCACTTTTCATGGAAAAATGTGAAAAATTAAATTTTCTAAAAATGAAATAAATGCCTTCTATACATCTCAAACATTCACTCTAAAACAGAAGATTGTTGTTTTTCGCAATATTTTCAGAAATTTGGGCTCTTTTAGTAACATTAACACTTTCGCTGAAGCATCTTTTATGCTCATTTCTTGTCTTTCAGGATTTATTCTGGGTTTTATTTTGTTTATTTGATGAAAATGAACAACAATACACACCATGGAAACATTTTTGTTTGATTTGAGTCGAGTGAGATTTTCACCTAGAACCCAAAGGGGGGGGTATTGGCACTTTTCATGGAAAAATGTAAAAAAATTAAATTTTCTAATATTGAAATAAATGCCTTCTATACACCTCAAAATTCACTCTTGAACAGAAGATTGTGGTTTTGCGCAATATTTTTAGAAATAGGGGCTCTTTTAGTAACATTAGCAACCCCGCTGATGCATCTTTTATGCTCATTTCTTGTCTTTCAGGATTTATTCTGGGGTTTTTTTTGTTTATTTGATGAAAATGAAAACCAATACACACCATGGAAACATTTTTGTTTGATTTGTGTCGAGTGAGATTTTCACCTAGAACCCAAAGGGGGGGGTATTGGCACTTTTCATGGAAAAATTTGAAAATTAAATTTTCTAAAAATGAAAAAAATGCCTTCTATACACCTCAAACATTCACTCTAAAACAGAAGATTGTTGTTTTTCGCAATATTTTAGAAATTTGGGCTCTTTTACTAACATTAACACTTGCGCTGAAGCATCTTTTATGCTCATTTCTTGTCTTTCAGGATTTATTCTGGGTTTTATTTTGTTTATTTGATGAAAATGAACAACAATACACACCATGGAAACATTTTTGTTTGATTTGTGTCGAGTGAGATTTTCACCTAGAACCCAAAGGGGGGGTATTGGCACTTTTCATGGAAAAATGTGAAAAATTAAATTTTCTACAATTGAATAAAATGCCTTCTATAAACCTCGAACATTCACTCTTAAACTGATAATTGTTGTTAATTGCAATATTTTTAGAAATTTGGGCTCTTTTAATAACATTAACACTTCCGCTGAAGCAACTTTAATGCTCATTTCTTGTCTTTCAGGATTTATTCTGGGTTTTATTTTGTTTATTTGATGAAAATGAACAACAATACACACCATGGAAACATTTTTGTTTGATTTGTGTCGAGTGAGATTTTCACCTAGAACCCAAAGGGGGGGGTATTGGCACTTTTCATGGAAAAATGAGAAAAATTAATTTTCTAAAAATGAAATAAATGCCTTCTATACACCTCAAACATTCACTCTAAATCTGAAAATTGTTGTTTTTCGCAATATTTTTAGAAATTTTGGCTCTTTTAGTAACATTAACACTTTCGCTGAAGCATCTTTTATGCCCATTTCTTGCCTTTCAGGATTTATTCTGGGTTTAATTTTGTTTATTTAATGAAAATGAACTACAATACACACCATGGAAACATTTTTGTTTGATTTGTGTCGAGTGAGATTTTCACCTAGAACGCAAAGGGGGGGGTATTGGCACTTTTCATGGAAAAATGTGAAAAATAACATTTACTAAAAATGAAATAAATGCCTACTATGCACCTCAAAAATTCACTCTAAAACAGAAGATTGTTGTTTTTCGCAATATTTTCAGAAATTTGGGCTCTTTTAGTAACATTAACACTTTCGCTGAAGCATCTTTTATGCTCATTTCTTGTCTTTCAGGATTTATTCTGGGTTTTATTTTGTTTATTTGATGAAAATGAACAACAATACACTCCATGGAAACATTTTTGTTTGATTTGTGTCGAGTGAGATTTTCACCTAGAACCCAAAGGGGGGGGTATTGGCACTTTTCATGGAAAAATTTGAAAATTAAATTTTCTAAAAATGAAATAAATGCCTTCTATACACCTCAAACATTCACTCTAAATCTGAAAATTGTTGTTTTTCGCAATATTTTAGAAATTTGGGCTCTTTTAGTAACATTAACACTTTCGCTGAAGCATCTTTTATGCTCATTTCTTGCCTTTCAGGATTGATTCTGGGTTTTATTTTGTTTATTTGATGAAAATGAACAACAATACACACCATGGAAACATTTTTGTTTGATTTGTGTCGAGTGAGATTTTCACCTAGAACCCAAAGGGGGGGGTATTGGCACTTTTCATGGAAAAATGTGAAAAATTAAATTTTCTAAAAATGAAATAAATGCCTTCTATACATCTCAAAATTCACTCTTAAACAGAAGATTGTGGTTTTGCGCAATATTTTTAGAAATAGGGGCTCTTTTAGTAACATTAACAACCCCGCTGATGCATCTTTTATGCTCATTTCTTGTCTTTCAGGATTTATTCTGGGGTTTTTTTTGTTTATTTGATGAAAATGAAAACCAATACACACCATGGAAACATTTTTGTTTGATTTGTGTCGAGTGAGATTTTCACCTAGAACCCAAAGGGGGGGGGTATTGGCACTTTTCATGGAAAAATGTGAAAAATTAAATTTTCTAAAAATGAAATAAATGCCTTCTATACACCTCAAACATTCACTCTAAATCTGAAAATTGTTGTTTTTCGCAATATTTTAGAAATTTGGGCTCTTTTAGTAACATTAACACTTTCGCTGAAGCATCTTTTATGCTCATTTCTTGCCTTTCAGGATTTATTCTGGGTTTTATTTTGTTTATTTGATGAAAATGAACAACAATACACACCATGGAAACATTTTTGTTTGATTTGTGTCGAGTGAGATTTTCACCTAGAACCCAAAGGGGGGGGTATTGGCACTTTTCATGGAAAAATGTGAAAAATAACATTTACTAAAAATGAAATAAATGCCTTCTATACACCTCAAACATTCACTCTAAATCTGAAAATTGTTGTTTTTCGCAATATTTTTAGAAATTTTGGCTCTTTTAGTAACATTAACACTTTCGCTGAAGCATCTTTTATGCCCATTTCTTGCCTTTCAGGATTTATTCTGGGTTTAATTTTGTTTATTTAATGAAAATGAACTACAATACACACCATGGAAACATTTTTGTTTGAAATGTGTCGAGTGAGATTTTCACCTAGAACGCAAAGGGGGGGGGTATTGGCACTTTTCATGGAAAAATGTGAAAAATAACATTTACTAAAAATGAAATAAATGCCTACTATGCACCTCAAACATTCACTCTTAAACTGAAAATTGTTGTTTTTCGCAATATTTTTAGAAATTTTGGCTCTTTTAGTAACATTAACACTTTCGCTGAAGCATCTTTTATGCCCATTTCTTGCCTTTCAGGATTTATTCTGGGTTTAATTTTGTTTATTTAATGAAAATGAACTACAATACACACCATGGAAACATTTTTGTTTGAAATGTGTCGAGTGAGATTTTCACCTAGAACGCAAAGGGGGGGGTATTGGCACTTTTCATGGAAAAATGTGAAAAATAACATTTACTAAAAATGAAATAAATGCCTACTATGCACCTCAAACATTCACTCTAAATCTGAAAATTGTTGTTTTTCTTAATATTTTAGAAATTTGGGCTCTTTTAGTAACATTAACACTTTCGCTGAAGCATCTTTTATGCTCATTTCTTGTCTTTCAGGATTTATTCTGGGTTTTATTTTGTTTATTTGATGAAAATGAACAGCAATACACACCATGGAAACATTTTTGTTTGATTTGAGTCGAGTGAGATTTTCACCTAGAACCCAAAGGGGGGGGTATTGGCAGTTTTCATGGAAAAATGTGAAAATTTAAATTTTCTAAAAATGAAATAAATGCCTTCTATACACCTCGAACATTCACTCTTAAACTGATAATTGTTGTTAATTGCAATATTTTTAGAAATTTGGGCTCTTTTAGTAACATTAACACTTCCGCTGAAGCAACTTTAATGCTCATTTCTTGTCTTTCAGGATTTATTCTGGGTTTTATTTTGTTTATTTGATGAAAATGAACAACAATACACACCATGGAAACATTTTTGTTTGATTTGTGTCGAGTGAGATTTTCACCTAGAACCCAAAGGGGGGGGTATTGGCACTTTTCATGGAAAAATGAGAAAAAATAAATTTTCTAAAAATGAAATAAATGCCTTCTATACACCTCAAACATTCACTCTTAAACTGATAATTGTTGTTAATTGCAATATTTTTAGAAATTTGGGCTCTTTTAATAACATTAACACTTCCGCTGAAGCAACTTTAATGCTCATTTCTTGTCTTTCAGGATTTATTCTGGGTTTTATTTTGTTTATTTGATGAAAATGAACAACAATACACACCATGGAAACATATTTGTTTGAATTGTGTCGAGTGAGATTTTCACCTAGAACCCAACGGGGGGGTATTGGCACTTTTCATGGAAAAATGTGAAAAATTAAATTTTTTACAATTGAAATAAATGCCTTCTATACACCTCAAAATTCACTCTTAAAAAGAAGATTGTGGTTTTTCGCAATATTTTTGGAAATTTTGGCTCTTTTAGTAACTAACATTAACACTTCCGCTGAAGCATCTTTTATGCTCATTTCTTGTCTTTCAGGATTAATTCCGGGTTTTATTTTGTTTACTTGATGAAAATGAACAACAATACATACCATGGAAACATTTTTGTTTGATTTGTGTCGAGTGAGATTTTCACCTAGAACCCAAAGGGGGGGTATTGGCACTTTTCATGGAAAAATTTGAAAAATTAAATTTTCTACAATTGAAATAAATGCCTTCTATACACCTCAAACATTCACTCTTGAACAGAAGATTGTGGTTTTTCGCAATATTTTTAGAAATTTTGGCTCTTTTGGTAACATTAACAACCCCGCTGATGCATCTTTTATGCTCATTTCTTGTCTTTCAGGATTTATTCTGGGGTTTTTTTTTGTTTATTTGATGAAAATGAAAACCATAACACCATGGAAACATTTTTGTTTGATTTGTGTCGAGTGAGATTTTCACCTAGAACCAAAAGGGGGGGGTATTGGCACTTTTCATGGAAAAATTTGAAAATTAAATTTTCTAAAAATGAAATAAATGCCTTCTATACACCTCAAACATTCACTCTAAATCTGAAAATTGTTGTTTT